>NW_006921784.1:4131082-4149745 GCF_000298275.1 Orycteropus afer afer
CTTCCGAGGAGTGGCTGGTGGGTTTGAACCACCAGCCTTCTGGTTAACAGTCAAGTGCCTTAGCCACTATGCTACCAGAACTAACTATTAGGGGTCACGGAAATGTTCTGGATCTTGACTATACTTGTGATTACATAGATTTATACATTTGTTAGACCCACTGAACTGTACACTTAAAATGGGTACATTTTACTGTATTTGAATTATACTTAAATGAAGTGATTTTTTTAAACACAGAACACACACACACACTCACACAGAACATGGGCAGCTATACTACAACCTTCTATGGTTGTACAGTTTAGTAATTTAGAATCACCAAGTAAGTGGTCCCTGCACAAATGCAGCCAAAGAATCATATACCCACTCATCTTCCTCCTATACTCCAGATAAATGAAAGTGAAATATTACAAGCCCCAACACTTAATTCATTTCAATTAAGTGGATCTATCACTTAATCTACTGGAAGCTCAGGTAGTGTAGTGCCTAAGGCATTTGACTGCTAACCAGAAGGCTGGCGGTTCAAACCTACCAGCCACTTCTGGAAGGAAGATCGGGCAATCTACTTCCATAGAGATACTGCCTCGGAAACCCAAGGAGGGGTCACTACGAATTGAATAGACTCTAAGGCAGCGAGTTTGGTTCGGTTTGGTTTACCATTAATAAATGATGCAAAACTACACTCAAGATTCTCAAAGAACTTCTCTCTCTCTTACAAAGTAGGCAAAACATTTTCTGCCTCTTCTGCTAAGAGTCCTTTCTGCTGTCTTTCTAACCCTAGTCTATTACTCTAGCATTCTGAGTCAGTTTTACACTGCAACCCAAATCCAAGAAGCTGTCATTTTTTATTTAACATCCATGTGCTACAGTCATGAAAAATTTACTCACTGTAATAGGCTACATTCCTTAGACTGTTATGATATAATGCAATATTCTTAAAGACATTTTAATGCTGTAGCATATTAAAGAAAAGGATAATAAAATAATAAAATAATTCTAAAGCTATGTATCACTTAACTCTCCCTGCCAAAAAAATGAAAAAAAAAAAAAAAAAATTAAACCAGCACAACCAGAGCCAACAGTTAAACACTGGCTAAAAGATTTAGCAATTTAAGTGAGGATATCTTCAATCATAGCTTTTTGTTTTTCTTTTTTTAAACACTGTAATCACTCCATAAAGAATACTATAAATGGAATTACAAGTCTCTAATCTGTCTCTATTTCTAATCACCCAATGCCAATTATTATTGGTATTATTCCAATTCTCTTTTGGAATCTTCTTTTATGTCACATAATTGTACATACCAGTTTTTTATTATTACCTAAATGCTGTCTAACAAAGAACAAAAGCTCTATCAAGTGGTTTGGGTTTGTTCTCCAACCTCAGCATCCCAAGTCCTTGACATCGATTTACATAAGGAGGAGTGTACAATTTGTGGTCACCTGGAGGAATCCAACCCAATGCCAGGTCATCCTGGAAGGACAAGGTAGCCCCAAAGCCAATCTGAGGCCTGAACTCTGCTTTGGGGCAGGGCAGAGGTCATCACTCAGTCATCACTCCCTAAACAAAACACCTGCCTAAGGATCTAACCAACAGTCTCTAAAGGTAGATTGAGCATTCCAGATCTATTCGACCATGTACCAATATTCTCTGCCAAATCAACAGACCTTATGAGTATGCATCTGCTCCAAAAGCTCAGAGAAGAAACAACTATACGAGCCACAACTTCACCTAACCTGAGACCAGAAGAACTAATTGGTGCTGGCTACCACCATTAACCATTCTGGCGTCACAATACTTCCTCCAAATAGAATGGGAGGAAAATATGGAGCAGAACTCAAATTCGTATTTAAGGGGGGGGCGGGGCAGACAAACTGAAGCAGTAGGGAATAGAGGAATCTCTGAGACTGTCATCCTGAGACACTCTAGAACCAAGCCTATCCCCTGAGATCAACATTTCGTGAAATAAAGTGGCACATGAAATAAAGAGTGTTACTCATAAGGTCAGGAGCTCTGGTGGCACAGTGCCTAAGGCATTTGACTGCTAACCAGAAGGCTGGTGGTTCAAACCCGCCAGCCACTCCTCAGAAGGAAGATTGGGCAATCTACTTCCATAGTAATACTGCCTCAGAAACCCAAGGAGGGGTCACTATGAGTCAGATCCGACTAGACAGTAGTGAGTTTGGTTTTTTGAGTTTACCCATAAGATCAGTGCCCTAGTTAAAACCCATCAGTATGAGACCAAAAGGTCAAGAATTACTCAAAAGCAAAGATGAGATGATAATGGGATAGGGAAACTAGATAATGGAAAGGGAACAAGCTGAACACAACTAAAGAGAATGTTGACAGACTGTGGCAACTGTAACTAATGTCATTGAATAGTTTGTGTGGAAATTGACAAATGGGAACCTAACTTGCTGTGGAAACTTTCACTGAAAATTCAATAAAATATTATCTAAAAATAATAATAAGTAGATATCTGCTCAGAAATGTATTTAGTACTAAATTGTCACTATATCTCACTAATTTACAGTCTAATTCCACTTGTAGTGGATAATTAAAAATTAGTAAGGAGCTAAAATTAATCAATAATGCTTGTGCCTGGATAGTCCATATACTAAAACTAAACTCACTCTCACTGAGTCGGATCCGATTCATAGTGACCCCTCCTTGGGTTTCTGAGGTGGTGTCACTACAGAGTAGATTGCCCAATCTTCCTTCCAAGGAGTGGCTGGTGGGTTTGAACCGCCAGCCTTCTGGTTAGCAGTCAAATGCCTTAGGCACTACACCACCTGAGCTTCTTCTAGAGAGATACCACCTTGGAAACCCAAGAAAAGGCCACTATGAGTCTAACTGACTCGATGGCAGTGAGTTTGGTTTTTGGGTTTTCTCATTTCTAAAGTTTTATGAATCTCTGTGGGCAACAGAACAACACAGCTGTGAATAAATTCATATATGTATATAATAAACTCTTGATAATTACGACTTGGATAAAAATATTTCATTGAAGAATGCATTCATTTTTCTAAGAGAGTTCACAGGGTATATATTTTGTCTTTTATAAGCCAGGAGCTTGTAAGTTTTGACTATACTGTTTGCTTCTTGATTAGCTTTATTGTATTTGTCTTGTAATTTCATAGATTACTGTATTTCAAAATTACACAATTTATATGAACTATCCGGGAGCTCTGGTGGCATAGTGCCTAAGGCACCTGACCACTAACCAAAAGGCTGGCAGTTCAAACCCACCAGTCACTCCTCGAAAGGAAGATTAGGCAATCTACTTCCGTAGCGATCCTGCCTCGGAAACCCAAGGAGGGGTCACTATGAGTCAGATCTGACTCCATGGCAGTGACTTTGATTTATCTCTACGGAAGTAGATTGCCCAGCCTACCTTCCAACTAGAACTAAGAGGATATCCAAAGATCACCTCACTTAACTGCCATCACCTGCTTCGTTTCATATTTACAAAGAACTCAGACTTCATTCATGCTAGGAAGCATACTTCATGGTCCTCGGCTCTAGAACCCATGTGGCTCACCATTGGCTTTTGGGAGAGCATTTTATCTTCAGACTCCACAATCCTCTGTTGCATGGGCACAGAAACAGAATTCTTGGTTTTAGTGAAAGGTAAGAGTCAGAATTTGGAAGTTATATTTGACTGCCTGGGACATCTACTTCATGACTTCATTTTACATCCATGAACCTGTGTTCCTGACCTGAGAATAAGAAATTCAATTGTAGGTGTGAAATAACTAGATCTTCTCGTAATAGCTAACAATTTTAACAACCCACCAGCCCAAATTACAGCCAGCAGTTTTGTAATCAGAGCTATTTTTGAACTCAGTTCCAGGGTTTTGAGTCTTGGAATGGTGGACCCAGTGAATCTGGCAATCATGTTTGACTGTGATCACACATACTTGAATTAATTTTGTTATCTGAGGTTGAAATGGTCAAGGTTTTTGTCTTTTTTTTTTTTCCCCTCACTTCTTATTGTTGTTAGGTGCCATTGAGTCGTCTCCGACTCATAGCGACCCTATGCACAGCAGAACAAAACACAGCCCAGCCCTGTGCCAGCTCCACGATCCCTGCTATACTTGACCCAATAGCCACAGCCACTGTATGAATCCATCTCGTTGAGGGCCTTCCCCTCTTTCATCGACCCTCCACCTTACCAAGCATGACATCCTTCTCCAGGGAATGGTCCCTTCTTGCAACATGACCAAAGTAGGTGAGACGAAGTCTGGCCATTCTCGCTTCCAAGAAGCATTCAGCTGCACTTCTGCCAGGACAGATCTCTTAGTTCTTCTAGCAGTCCATGGTACTTTCAGCATTCTTCACCAGCACCACAACTCAAAAATAACAACTTTCCTTCCGTCTTCCTTATTCATTGACCAGTTCTCACATGCATAGGAGGCAACTGAAAATACCATGGCTTGTGTCAGGCACACCTTAGTTCTCAAGTAGACATCTTGGCTCTTCAGTACTTGAAAGAGGTTCTTTGCAGCTGATTTGACCAGTGCTATACATCGTCTGATATCTGACAGCTGTTTCTATTGGCATCAATTGTAGAACCAAGCAATGTGAAGTCTTTAACAACTTCAATCTTTTCTCCATTCATCATGATGTTGCTTATAGGTCCAGTTGTAAGGATTTTTGTTTTCTTTAAAATGAGATGTAATTCATACACAGATTGTATTCTTCAATCTTCATCAGTAAGGGCTTCAAGTATTCTCACTTTCAGCAAGCAAAGTTGTGTCATCAGCATATCACCAGTTGTTAATGATTCTTCCTCTGATCCTGATGCCACAGTCTTCTTCATATAGTCCAGCTTCTCGGATTATTTGCTCAGCATATAGATTGAATAAGTATGGTGCAAGGATACAACCCTCACACACTCCCTTCTTGATTTTAAACCATACAGTGTTCCCTTGTTCTGTTCAAAGGACAGCCTCCTGGTCTATGTACAGGTTCCTCATGAGTACAATCAAGTGTTCTGGAATTCCTATTCTTCTCAATGTTACCCACAATTTGTTATGAGCCACACAATCAAATGCTTTTGCATAGTCAATAAAACACAAGTAAACATCTTTCTGGTATTCTTTGTCTTGAGCCAAGATCCATCTGACATCAGCAATGATATCCTTTGTTACACATCCTCTTCTGAATCCAGCTTGCATTTCTGGAAGTTCTCTGTCAATACACTGCTGGAGCCATTTTTTAATTATCTTCAGTAAGATTTTACTTGCATGAGATATTAATGATATTGTTCGATAATTTCCACATTCTGTGGGATCACCTTTCTTTGGAATGGGTACAAATATGGATCTCTTCCCGTCAGCTGGCCTTCCAAATCTCTTGGCATAACCAAGTGAGTGGCTCCAGAAGGGCATCCCTTTGTTGAAACATCTCAATGGGTATTCTGTCAATTCCTGGAGCCTTGTTCTTCACCAATTCCTTCAGTGCAGCTTCGACTTCCTCCTTCAGTACCATTGGTTCTTGATCATATATCACCTCCTGAAATGGATGAAGATTGACCAGTTCTTTTTGGTACAGTGACTCTGTGTATTCCTTCCATCTTCTTTTGATGTTGCCTGTATCATTCAATATTTTGCCCAAAGAATCTTTCAATAAGGCAACTCTAGATTTAATTATTTTCTTCAGTTCTTTCAGCTTGAGAAATACAGAGCATGTTCCTCTCTTTTGCTTTTCTAACTCCAGGTCTTTGCACATTTCATTATAGTAATTGGCTTTGTCTGTTCAAGCTGCTCTTTGAAATCTGTTCAGCTCTTTTATCTTGTCACTCTTCCAGTTGCTTTAGCTAATCTCCACTCAAGAGCAAGTTTCAGAGTCTCTTCTGACACCCATTTTGGTATTTTCTTCCTTTCTTATCTTTTTAATGAACTTTGCTTTTTTCATGGATGATGCTCTTTACGTCATCCCACAATTCTGGTTTCAGTCACTGGTGTTCAATGCATCAAATCCATTCTTTAAATGGTCTTTACATTCAGGAAGGATATATTCAAGGTCACAGTTTGGCTCTCATTGTTGTTGTTGTTGTTGTTATTTGCCATCGAGTCAGCCCCAACTCATAGCGACCCCTCCTTGGGTTTCCGAGGCAGTATCACTACGGAAGTAGGATTGCCCAACCATGGACTTGTTTTAATCATCTTCAACTTCAAGTTGAACATGCGTATGAGCAGCTGATGGTCTGTTCCACAATCAGCTCCTGGCCTTGTTTTGACTGAAGATAGTGAGTTTTTCCATAGCCTCTTGCCACCAATGTAGTAATTCTGATTCCTGTGTACTCTATCTGGCAAACTCCATGTGTATGGCCACTATTTGTGTTGTTGAAAAAAGTATTTGCAATGAATAAGTCGTTGGTCTTGCAAAATTCTATCATGTGATCTCAGCATTATTTCTGTCACCAAGGCCAAATTTTCCAACTACCAGTGATTCTTTATTGTTTTCAACTTTTGCATTCCAGTCACCAGTAATAATTAACACATCTTGACTGCACGTTTGGTCAATTTCAGACTGCAAAAGTTGATAAAAATCTTCAATTTCCTCATCTTTGGCTTTGGTGGTTGGTGCATAAATTTCAATAGTAGTAGTAGTAGTACAGAAGAACCATTAACAACCTGCGATGCGCTGACAACACAACATTGCTTGCTGAAAGTGAGGATAACTTAAAACACTTACTGATGAAGATTAAAGACTATAGTCTGCACTATGGATTACATCTCAATATAAAAAAACAAAAATCCTCACAACTGGACCTATAAGCAACATCACAATGAACAGAGAAAAGACTGAAGTTGTCAAAAACTTCACGCTGCTTGGTTCTACAGTCAGCGCCAATGAAAGCAGCAGTAAGGACGTCAGACGACATACAGCACTGGGTAAATCAGCTGCAAAGAACCTCTTTCAAGTGCTGAAGAGCCAAGACATCTCCTTGAGGACTACGGTGCGCCTGATACAAGCCATGTTATTTTCAATAGTCTCTTAAGCATGTAAGAGCTGGTCAATGAATAAGGAAAACTGAAGAAAAGTTGATGCCTTTGAGTTGTGGTGCTGGTGAAGAATGCTGAAAGTACCATGGATTACTAGAAGAACTAAGAGATCTGTCCTGGAGGAAGTGCAGCCAGAATGCTTCTTGGAAGCGAGAATGCCAGACTTCATCTCACCTACTTAGGTCATGTTGTAAGAAGGGACCATTCCCTGGAGAAGGATGTCATGCTTGGTAAGGTGGAGAGTCGATGAAAGACCGGAAGGCCCTCAAAGAGATGGACTGACACAGTGGCTGCAGCGATGGGCTCAAGTATAGTAAGGATCATGGAACTGGTGCAGGACCAGGCAGTGTTTCATTCTGCTGTGTATAGGGTCGCTGTGAGTCAGAGAAGACTCAATGGCACCTAACAACAACAACAGTATTAACTGATCTTCCTTGGAGGCATATGGATATTATCCTATCACTGATAGCATTGTACTTCAGGACAGATCTTAAAACACCCTTTGTGATGATGAATGCCACGCCATTCCTCTTCAAATTGTCATTCCTGGCATAGTAGGTCACATGATTGTTTGATTTAAAATGGCCCAAACCAGTCCATTTCATCTCACTAATGCCTAGGATATCAATCTTTATGCATTCCATTTCATTTTTGACAACTTCCAATTTTCCTAGATTCACACTTCGTACATTCCACGTTCCGATTATTAATGGATGTTCACAGCTGTTTTTCCTCGATTTGAGTCGTTCCATGTCAGCAAATGGAGGTCCCAAAAGCTTTACTTTACCCATATCATTAAGGTTGGTTCTACTCTAATGAGGCAGCTCTTTCCCAGTCATATTTTGAGAGTCTTCCAACCTAAGGGGCTGGTCTTCCTGCATTGTATCAGACAATGTTTCCAGGCTATTCATAAGGTTGCCCAGTAATGTATCAGACAGTGTTTCTCTGCTATTGATAAGGTTTTCCCTGGCCAATTCTTTGAGAAGTGGATGGCCTCTTCCTTCTTCCTAGTCTGTAAGCTGCATTGAAACCTGTGCACTATTTGCAACCCTGCTTGCATTTGAAACACCGGTGGCACAGCCTCAAGCCATGCAAGCCACCACAGTATGACAAACTGACAGACAAGTTCATCTCCCTTAGCTGTTCAAAACCTCTCTGCCCTCCCCTTACCTGGATCCTGCCACTTTGTTGTCCCCAGCTTTCCCGCCTTCCTGCCTCTTGGGTGAGGCCTGTCATTAGGAAAGCAAATATTGTGCTTTTGTAATAAATGCTTTTCGGCAAAATTACAGAGGGCTGCTTATCCAGTAGGGATCCATTCCGACTCCCAACTCCTCACATTAACAGGTAAGCCACCTTCTGATGGCCCTGAAACTCTTTGACTTCCAGGGAAGTCTAGGCCAGGTCCCTATGTTCTACAAGCCAATTCCCATTGAAAGCAAAGCTGATGTTCTTTAGTCTCACTGTGTAGGTTTCTGACTTAAAAAACCAGTAATTCCACAAAATTAGGACTTCAAAAAAAAATAGTACAACATCAAGTAGATAATTAAGGAAATTTAGCTTGGTTACATGACTGTCCCAAGTGTTTTATATGCTGTTAAGGATGTAGTTCCTAAGAGCCACAGGGTAAGGAGAAAAAAGTTTTTAAGCCTTAAAGTTATAGCCTGAGTTAATATATCAGTACTTTAGCCTTACCAAAAAAAAAAAAAAGAGCTCACACAGATCCATAGAGCATCACAGATCATGTCTTCCTTATCTTTTTCAGGTGTTACAACCTGCTCTTCATTCACTGTTATAATTGTATGTCATGGAGGTTTGACGAATACTTTAAAACTTACTGTAGTATCTTTTGAAAATAACCTAAACGCCCATCAACAGATAAATGGATAACCGAACTATGGTACATTCACACAATGGAATACTATGCATCATTGAAGAATAATGAAGAATACACGAATCATCTCACAACGTGGATGAATTTGGAGGATATTATACTGAGTGAAATAAGTCAATCACAGAAAGACAAATATTTTATGAGCCCATTACTGTAAAAAGTCAAGGAAAGGCACATGAGTTGAACACGTACCTGAGGTAGATACACTCCTTAGAGAGAACAATCATGGGAGAAAGAAGGGCTATTTATGCACAGAGAGATAGTTCAGAGGGCAGGAGTGAATGGAGGGATGGACACAGGGAAGAGGTAACTATCGGGAGGAAGTGGAAGGGGAGCTGTTGCATTGGGATAAATTGTAGTCAACGTCATGAGACAACCTGTGTGTGAACTGCCGTATGGAAAGTGAATTTTCTCTGTAAACTTTCCCCAAATCACAATTTAAAAAAAGAAAGAAAAAAGTCAAGGAAAGCTTTACTCAGAGAAGGAAATTCATTTTGTTGGTTCCTGAGGATGGGAGGGAAGGTGAGGGAAAATTATGGACCAGTTGGAGGTCACATGTTGATTTGGGTGAGGGGAGGGATGGTATGGAAAGAGCTGTAATCAGTATGATGACACTAGGGAAAGGAAGGACACTGAAATGTGCACATTAAGATACAGACAACAGAGGCAAAGACTAGTGCAGGCACACTACTGCATTGCCATTAACACCAAATACAAGGCTATGGATAAATGCATAGACAGGTAAGAAGATTAGGTGGGGGTAGCAAACAGGAAGATACCCTAGACCAAGGATAGATTTGGCTGAAGATAATCTTACATATATACTGTGCTGCAAAATTAGCCACATATGTTACAGAAGCAACAGAAGATAGAGTTGGAGTAACTTCTCAGAGACAATCAAACACCTTGAGAGAATCATGCTCAACTGGTACAACATAGTACATAAAAATCTTGTTCTACGACTTACTTTTGGTGAGTGGCGACTGAGGTCTTAAAAGCTTTTGAGCAGCTATCTAAGATGCAACTATTGGTCTCCTCTCATCTGAAGCAAAAAAGAAAATCAAAGGACCTGGAAACAATTAGTCCAAGGATAAGATGGACCACAAAGACTTCAGCCTTCATGACCTTGAGACCAGAAGAACTAGAAGGTGCCTGGCTACCAATGCAAATCACTCAGAAAGAGATCAAAACTGGAGATCCTGGATAGAGTGGGAGGAAAAAATGTGGTACAAATTCAAAAAAAAAGAAGACGACAACAACAACCAGAATTATTGGATAGAGACTGGTGGAACCCTTGAGACTATGACCCCGGGTTACCCTTCAGGCCTAGAAATGGACTCACTTCCATGGACTGGTTCTCAGCCCAACAGTAGAAAGACCTATAAGCAAAACACCAACCCTGGAGCGATGCACCCAGCTACTCTAGGGAGATACACCCCATAGAGCAATCAGCCATGAGACCAGAGGGGCAGCATTCACATCGAGGGAAAGCTGGACAGATAGAAATGCAGAGATAAGAAGGGCACAGGGAGGGGGCAGTCACAGAGAGGGGGAGGAGGAGAGTGCGTTATGGTTGGGGATGGTAATTGGGGCATGAAATCAAATGTGCATGAACTGTTGAATCTAAAACAAATTTGCTTGTCAAATTGCACCCAAAGTACAATTTAAAAAAAAAAAAAAAAAAACTTACGATAGCATCTTATAGGAGTTCTGGTGGTGTAGTTCCTAAGGCACTTAACTGCTAACCAGAAGGCTGATCTTATATGTAACTGTGTTATGTTTATATCTACTGAAGGAGAATTTCTCATCCAAAGGGAAATCCAATCATCTTTTCAGTTACACTCAATATCTTTGCATAAAATACACATTCAGTGAATATTTTCCTATGTTTTCAAGCCTACTGCATTTAATTCATGCAAGTAAGGGGAAAACTTTATAAATATGATAAATCAACTTTTAAAACAAATCACCTCAGGTTCTCTCAATCTGTCTTTCTCAATGGGGAAAATGAACAATTCTGTTCAAAAATCATATAACTAACAGGCAAGAATAAAACAAAAACTCAGTTCTTCTCATTACACATCTACACTGTACAGTTCTATTCAATCACCAACTTCAATTCTGACTGATAGACTGCAAGCATCCATAAAGAACATAAAGCCAATCTGTAATTACCTCCAGGTGAAACTCTGAGCAAAACTACTGTGGGTAAAATTTGTCATTGATTCTTCAAGCTTCTCTGCCCTTTGTTCATCATCCTACTGTTTTTCCTACATCACCAGGCATTTGCTGTGCTTCTTCTCTTTCATCCCTCCTCCCTATAAATCCTGCCATAGGGAATAATTGAGAAATGTATTCACAGTAAGCCTCTCTTAAGCATTTTAAAAGTAAGCAAAGAAATAATCAATTGCTTCTGGCATCTCAGATGCTGAGTGGGGTGAGCAGAGGGGCCTTCCAGCCCAGTACCACACCACAATGGTCACCTCTAAATAACAAGGTAAGCTCAGTCTATCTAATACCATTTAAAGTTTCCATTGTTGATTCAACATCACCACGAATCATCAGTCATAAGGCTTGAAGTCATGCTGGTTTACTAGCTTTCACAGAGGGCAGCTTGTACTAACACTAACACCACCACTCCTTGCTACCTATACATCTGTCAAACCATCTGAGCAAACAGCTGAGAGGCAGTGTGCCAGGCAGGCTCCTGGCAGACAGATATGGCTAGAGGCATTCAGCACATCCGATTTGGTGGTGAATGGCAAACATGCCATTCAGGAATCTAAACTCCTCGGCCTGAACACCCCTACCATTCCAACACTATCATGGTTTAATGTTTTCGAATAAGGCTATTTTTCTCATTAGCCCATGAATGTACTGTCTCATCCCCATGTGGGTCATGGAAGGACACTGAAACGTGCACATAAGATATATAGGATGTTCTTACCTATGATGCCATCTCACATTCATATCCAAATTCTCCCCAATTCTTTAAGGACCTTCCTTTCTTTAAGAAGACTGCTTGACCTTGCAGCCACTATTTCTAAATACCATGCTCAAACACTATTTTAGTGTTTCCTCCAAATTCTAATACCTCCACATTCAAACTATTTAGAACATAATTATTGATTACTGTCTATTGTATAATTGGGTGTTCTGTGTATTCATCTTATCACATCTAAGGACTCAAGTTTATTAAGGGCAGGAATCAAGCCTTTCTCATTCTTTGAACTAACATTAGTAAATGTCTATAGCTGCCCAAACTCAAAAACAGTTGCAACAGTACAGCAATGGGGAACTGCAAGAAATTCAAGTCGGATTCAGAGGAGGATGGCATGGAACAAGGGATATCATTGCTGACATCTTGGCTGAAAACAAAAAAATACCAGAAAGATGTTTACATGTGTTTTATTGACTACGCAAAGGCATTTGACTATGTGGGTCACAACAAGATAGGGATAACATTGCAAAAACATGGGAATTTCAGAACACTGAATTATGTTTGAGAAACCTGTACATTGGCCATGAAGCAGTCACTCGAACAGAACAAGGGGACACTACATGCTTTAGAATCAGGAAAGGTATGCGTCAAAGTTGTACCCTTTCACCATACTTATTCAATCTGTATGCTGAGCAAATAATCTGAGAAGCTGGACTATATAAAGAACAACATGGCATCAGATTGGAGGAAGATTCTATAACAACCTGCGATATGCAGATGACAAAACCTTGCTTGCTGAAAGCCAAGAGGACTTAATGCAGTTACTGATGAAGATCAAAGACTATAGCATTCAGTATGGATTATACCCAAACATTAAGAAAACAAAAGTCCTCACAACTGGACCAATAAGGAACATCATGACAATGGAGAAAAGACTGAAGTTGTCAAAGGATTTCATTTTATTTGGATCCACAATCAACACCCACGGAAGCAGCAGGAACTGTCTTATGTACCAAGAATATAAATTAAAAGAAAAAAAACCACTTATCAAAATACCCTGTTTTTAAGTCTGTCTTAATTCTTTTGTACTCACAGTGTCTAGTATAATGTTAATGTTAGTGTGTACTTATCACAGTGCCTAGTAAAGCTGAATTCACAATAAGTAATCAAATATTTTCCTATTAATTAAACATTGTTAAATTAAACAAAATACATAACAACTGCATTTTATAGTTCAAATCCCTTCTCACAGGACAAGATATGTGGTTTGTATGTTTATTACAGTCAAGACACTTGCGGGGGAAAAAAAAAAAAAAGCATGCCAGATTTACTAATTCAAAGAGAAAAATAACTGTAGATAATATAACCTTCAAACGTCTTGTTTAATCTAAGGAATGGAGATGACTAATTTGACAAAATATGATTGAATCAGATTATATCATATCCCAAATCTCCACACCTCTATGTTTAACAAGCTAAACCTTTGAAATTTCTTTTGTTCACAATCAAGTGAGATCTGCACTTTAATTTTCAAGTTTTTTAAAATGCAGTAAAAGTGTGATAAATCTTTTTTAAGATCAATGATAATCATCTTATCTTTAGTCATTCAGTGAAAACATATTTGCTAGTGACGAAATAAAGAAGTTTAACAGATAAATATTTCCATTTTTAAAGAGGCTATCCTCACTTCATCCCTGAAAAAGAGGTAAATGATATTACTGCCCTTTTACAATGTTGTTATTGTTAGGAGCCACTGTGTTGGTTGTGACTCATAGCAACCCTGTGGGCAACAGAACGCCAGCTAGTCCTGCACCATCCTCACCATTACTGCCATAGTTGAGCCCACTGTCACAGTCACTCTGTCGATCTACCTCATTGAGGTTCTTCCTCTTTTTTGCTGACGGAGCATGATACCCTTCTCCAGTGACCGGTCCCTCCTGGTAACATGACCAAATTGTGAGAGACAAAGTCTTGCCATCCTCAATTCTAAGGAGCATTCTGGCTATACTTCTTCAAAGACAGATATGTTTGATCTTCTGGCGGTCCATGCTGTATGTTCAATATTCTTTGCCAACACCAGAACTCAAATGCATCAATTCTCCTTCATTCTTCCTTATTCATTGTCCAGCTTTTGTATGCAGTTGAGGTGACTGAAAATAGCATGGCTTGGGTCAAGTGCACTTTTGTCTTCAAAGTGAAGTCTTAGCTCTTTAACCTTTTGCTGCAGATTTGCCCAATTCAGTATGTCATTTGATTTCTCAACTTCTGCTTCCATGAAAATTACTTGAGGACCTTTTTTCTTTGTGTTGAGGTATAATCCATACTGAAGGTTGTAGTCTCTGAACTTCATCAGTAACTGCTTCAAGTCCTTCTCACTTTCAGCAAGCAAGGTTGTGTCACCTGCATATCACAGGTTGTTAATGAGTTTTCCTCCAATCTGATACCATGTTGTTTTTCATATAGTCCAGCTTCTCAGATTATTTGCTCAGCAGGCAGACTGAGTACGTATGGTGAAAGGATACAACTGTGACACACACCCTTTCTGATTTTAAAGCACGCAGTATCCCCCTGTTCTGTTCAAACGACTGCCTGTTGGCCAAAGTACAGGTTCCTCATGAGCACAAGTAAGTGTTCTGGAATTCCCATTCTTTGCAATGTTATCCATAATTTGTTGTGATGCCTTTGAATAGTCAACAAAACACATGTAAACATCTTTCTGGTATTCTTTGCTTTCAGCCACGATCCATCTGACATTTGCAATGATATCCCTTGATCCACATCCTCTTCTGAATCTGGCTTGAATTTCTGTCAGTTCCCTCTCACTGTGACAGTGATAAAATTTTACTTACATGTGATATTAATGATACTTTTCCATAAGTTCTGTATTCTATTGGATCTTTGAGTTTTGGGGGGAGGGCACAAATATGGATTCTTCCAGTTGGTTGGCCAGGTAGCTGTCCTCCAAATTTCTTAGGTGAGAGCTTCCAGCATTGCATTTGTTTGTTAAAACATCTCAGTTGGTATTTTGTCAATTATTGGAGCCTTGCTGCAGTGAATTGCTTGATGTGGCCCTTCTAGTCACTGTCCTCCATTTTGTGATATATTGTAAATCCTATTATCCATGCCTGTTTACGGTGGTGTGGTAGTTAACTTGGCTGGGCAGCTGGTAGTAGTTATTCCCTATAGTGACTGATAATTGGTTCCATGGTCAAATCCGCCTTGAGCAACCTAGTAGCTGCTTTTAAACTCCTGATTGTTAAAGTCATCCATTTGGGGTATTTCTGTTGGAGCAACACAGGTGGGATATATCTTGAGTCCCACCTTGCTGGGCTGTATAACTTGAATCACCACCCTTAGCTTCCTTGAGGGTGTACACAGGAATCTCCTGGGAGGGTTCACCCTCCTCTTGCTCTGGTTCTGCTTTTTGGCTCATCATCCTCTCACTCCTGAATTTGGGACAGCAGCTGTCATCTGATCTGCTGACTGAAGTTCGTCAAACTCCAAGAATTGGGAGGATCCTCCAGACCTACTTACAGACCTGGAACTTGCCAGCCTGGCAGCCTCCCAGCCTCCAACACCACTACATGAGATGATCCCTTGGCTGTTTGTGAGTTCTGTGAGGTGTTACAGAAAAATACAGAATCCTAAGACAGAGGGGAGATTACTGAGAAGAGGAAGAGAAGTTAATGTCTGAAATGATGGAGTGGCATGGTAGTTTCGACATTTGGGACATCTTTAATCTCTGTCTCATACAGACCAGCCTTGTACTGATCTTTCTAAGAGAAATTGTTCAAGCACTTGCTCTTCACCAATGCCTTCAGTACAGCTTGGACTTTTTCCCTCAATACCATCAGTTCTTGGTTATATGCTACCACTTTAATGGCTGAACAGCTAACGATTCGTTTTTGTATAGTGATTCTGTATATTCCTTCCATCTTCATTTGATGCTTTCCTGAGTCATCAATAGAATCCTTCAATATTGTAACTTGAGACTTGAATTTTTTTCTTCAGTTCTTTCAGCTTGAGAAATGCTAAGTGTGTTCTTCCCTTTGGGTTTTCTAACTCCAGGTCTTTGCACATTTCATTAGAATACTCTGTCTTCACAAGCTGCCCTTTGAAATCTGTTGTTCAGCTCTTCTATTTCATCATTTCTTCCATTCATCTTAGCTACTCTACATTCAAGGGCAAGTTTCAGAGTCTCTTTTGACAACCATTTTGGTCTTTTCTTTCCTGTCTTTTTAATGAATTTTTTGTTTCTTCATGTATGATGTCCCTGATGTCAGCCCACAAGTCATCTGATCTTCACTGGTGTTCACTGAGTCATATCTATTTCTGAGATGGTCTCTAAATTTAGGTGGGATATAGTCAAGGCTGTATTTTGGCTCTTGTGGTCTTGTTTTAATGTTCTTCAGCTTCTACTTGTATTTGCATATGAGCAACTCATGGTCTGTTCCATAGCCGGCCCCTGGCCTTTGTCTAACTGATGATACTGAGCTTCTCCATCATCTCTTTTCACAGATGCAGTCGATGTTTTCCCTGTGTATTCCAACTGGCAAGGTCTATGTGTATAATCACTATTCATGTTGTTGAAAAAGATATTTTACAATGAATAAGTTGTTGGTCTTGCAAAACTCTATCATGAGATCCCAGGGTCATTTTTATCACCAAGGATATATTTTCCAATTACTGATCCTACTTCTTTTTTTCCAACTTTTTCATTCCAATCACCAGTAATTATCAATGAACCTTGATTCCATGTTAGATCAATTTCAGACTGCAGAAGTTGGTTTAAATAAAAAAATAAATAAATAATCTTCAATTTCTTCATCTTTGGCTTTAATGGTTGGTGTGTAAATTTGACTAAGAGTCATTAATTGGTCTTCCTTGTATGCTATGGATATTATCCTATCATTGACAGCACAATTGTTCAAGATAGATCTTGACATTTTTGATGATGAACGTGACACCATTCCTCTTCAATTTGTCATACCCAGCATAGATTATATGCCTTCCGATTCAAAAGGGCTAATACCAGTCCGTTTCAACTCACTAATGCCTAATATATTGATCTTTATTTGTTCCATTTCATTTTTGATGGCTTCCAATTTTCCTAGATTCATACTTTGTACATTCCACATTGCAATTATTAATGGATGTTTGCAGCTGTTTCTTCTCATTTTGAGTCACATCACATGAGCAAATGAAGGCTCTGAAAGCTTTACTCCACCTAGGACATTAAAGTCAACTCTACTGTAATGAGGCAGCTCTTCCCTCGTCGTACTTTTAGTGACTTCCAACCTCAGATACTTATCTTCTGGGACTGTATCAGACAATGTTCCACTGCTATTCATAAGGTTTTCAGTGGCCAATTTTTCTGAAGTAGACCACCGTGTCCTTCTTCCTAGTCTGTCTTAGCCTGGAAGCTCTGCTGAAGCCTGTCCATCATGAGTGACCCTGCTGGGATTTGAAATACAAGTGGCATAGCTTCCAGCATCAAGGCAACATGCAAATCACCACAGTACAACAACCTGAGAGGTGAGAGGTGACCTTCTGCAGTGGTAGATAATAAATTCTTTTCAAGATTTTCTGATGGACAGAAAGAGGTGCATATGATGCCAGAACTGTGCCTAAAATTTATTTTGAAATTTGGCCTAAGCAGCTTAAGATTTTCATCTCCCTTCAAAAGCATACAACGCTAGTAAGGTTTTTCTGTATTTGTATGGCTTCATTATTCCTCATTTAAGAAACAATATTTTTAAAGACAAGAATAAAAATATTATTTAAAGGCAAGTTTATTTGATAAATCACAAGAATTTTGCACACATATTCAAATATGCTAGCATTCAGGAATCCCCTGTAATTATATAATGTACATATTCCTGTAACCAACACTTTTAATGACTAATCAAGCTTCCATGCTCTCCTTCTATCAAGAGTGCACCTTTCTCATTTGTATAAGTAACAAAACTAACAGAAAAAAAATGCTCTCTAACATTATTGTGCTCTATGAAGAACTATAAAAAAAGAAGAATTAAACATTAAAAAGTATTTATGTTCCATAAACTGTATTTAATAGTGTAATGATGTCAATGGAAAGGTTTTCTGTACTTGTATTTCCACAAAACATTTGATAAGTCTTAACAAAAGTCTATCTACCACTCCTTGCATTAAAGTTTTGTTTAATTAGCAGAAAAATCACAATGGAGTTATTTCAAGTTATTTCAGAAGACTATCCTGGGTTTACTCAGTAGTTGCTCACTTAAACTGGATTACCCACATTGCTATCAACTAATTAGATCCATGATCTGCTAATACAGAATGCCAAAGGCTGCCTACACTGCTAGTGAAAATGTGCTTAGACACCTACGCTACCTCACTGGAGGGAACACTGTTCACTTTACCTCACACCTCACAACTTGCCTTTCACCAGTGTTAAAACCAGTAGGAATAATCTTGGAGAATTCCAGTCTAAAAACCAGGGCATGGATTCAACTATTTACAATATCTCAACATGTTCAGCAATTCAATTACAAACAGGGGTAGCACTTTTTCCTATAGACCACTAAACTTAAAGAAAAATCTTTGTTCAAAATCCTAATACACCCTTACTTCTGTGTCTTATGAAAGTCACTTAACTCTCCTGGACTATTTCCACACCTGTGAAAAGTTCTGTGAATTGTAGAATATTACACAAGTTCAGAGATTATTTCTAGAAGATACAAGGTATCATCCATATTTCCCCACCAGATAAAAACAAACAGAAAACTCCAAAATGGAAAATAATGCCAAGATATTTCAACAGTAAAAATAGGTAATC
>NW_006921784.1:4154355-4155828 GCF_000298275.1 Orycteropus afer afer
AGACAGTGTTTCTCTGCTATTCATAAGGTTTTCCCTGGCCAATTCTCTGAGAAGTGGATGGCCTCTTCCTTCTTCCTAGTCTATCTCAGTCTGCAAGCCACGATGAAACCTGTGCACCATGTGCAACCTCACTGGGTTGAAACACCTGTGGCACAGCCTCAAGCCTCAAAGCAACACGCCACCACAGGGCAAACTGACAGACAAGTTTGCCTCCCTTAGCTGTTCGAAACCTCTCTATCCTCTCCTTCCATGGATCCCTGCTGCTTTCCTGACACTTGGGGGTGGGGCCTGGGTCCTTCCCCTTACCTGGATCCCTGCCACTGCTTCCTCACTCTGTCTTGGTCTCCCTGCCTTTTTCTCTCCTTTCTCCCATTTTCCCACTGCTTGGGGGGCAGGGCCTGGGTCCCTCCCCTTACCTGGATCCCTGTCGCAGCTTCCTCCCCTTCAACTCATACACTGTTTCAATTACCACTAGAATGTCAGGTTCATTAAAGCAAGGACATTTGTCTGTTTTCTTACTACTGTGTTCCCAGCAAACCTAGGGTTCAACAGACAATATAATCCATGAACCAAATCTTGTCCAACCCTGGTTCTGTAAATAAAGTTTATGAGAACAAAGTCACAGTAATCATTTACGTATTGTCTGTGGCTGTTGTAGTACCACAAGAGTTGAGTATTTGCAACATAGGTCACATAGGCCCCTTTTCAGAAAATTTGCTGATCTTTGGTCTAAAATAATTTCTGGCATGTGCAGGCAGTTAACAAAATATTTATTGCATAAAATAATTCAGAATTTAAGTCTTTTTTAATACCACAAATTCGACATTACTATAAGGAGGAGTTGCTATGAGTTAGGTCCAACTCGACGACACATAACAACAACAACAAACCAAAAAAGTTACCTTTTTTTTTTTTCAATTATGGTAAAATACACATACAAAACATTTGCCATTTTAACTGTATAAGTGTATAAGTAGGTGACATTAATTACATCCACTACCCGTGTCCATTTTTAAATGTATGTCATCTCCCTAAACAGGAACCCAGTTCCCCATAAGTAACAACTCCCCATTTCCCTTCTCCTCAGCCCCTGCTAATAATAATTTCTGTCTATGCATTTGCCTATTCTACATAAGTAGGGTCCTTTTGTGTCTAACTTATTTCATACAACATAATGTGTTCAAGATTCATGCATGTCATATCATGTATCAGAAACTTGGTTCTCTTTAAAAAAAAAAAAAAAAAAAAAAACTCACTGCCATCAAGTTGATTCTAACTCATAACAACTCTCATTGAGTTTCCAAGACTGTAAACCTTTATGGAGGTAGATTGCTCCACCTTCCTTCCATAGAACTGGGTGGTTAGCTGTCAAATATCTTAATGGTTGAATAATATTCCATTGTATGGATATACTACATTTTGTTTATCTATTCATCTACTGATGAATACCTGGATTGTTTTCACCTTTTAGCT
>NW_006921784.1:4156278-4159946 GCF_000298275.1 Orycteropus afer afer
TATTTCTCTAATACCTAATAATGTTGAGCATCTTTTCATGGACATTGGCCATTTCTATACCTACTCTGGAGAAATATCTATTCAAGTTTCAGTTTATTAAAAAAAAAAAAAAAGAAGAAGAAGAAGAAGAAGAAAGAAAGTCTTTATTTCTCCCTCATACTTAAAAGATACTTTTTCCAAATACACTGCATCAGATATTTTCCTCTACACCATGAAGACCCTCTACCATTCATTTGTCAGTATGTCATACTGTGGTGGCTTGTATGTTACTGTGCTGCTAAAAGCTCTGCCACCATATTTCAAATACCAGCAGAGTCAACCATGGTAGACAGGTTTCAGTGGAGCTTCCAGACTAAGAAGAAAGGCTTGCTGAAAATCTTATGGATCACCACAGACTATCATCCAATACACTGCTAGCACATAAGCCATCTAGGCTGAAAGGCACTCAAAATACAGTGCCCACAACAATGGACTCAAGCACCAATGACCTTGAAGATGGTGCAGTGCAGGGCAATGTTTTATTCTGTTGTATGTGAGGTCACTATGAGTCAGAGCTGACTCAATGGCAACCAACATGAAGATACTACTCTCTGGCCTTCCATCAGCCACTCCTCAGAAGGAAGACTGAACGATCTACTTCTGCAGAGATATCACCTCAGAAACCTGAGGAGAAGTTGCTATGAGTTGGAACTAACTCAATGACAGTAGTCTGGTTTTGGTTTATATATAGATATATATATGTGTGTGTGTGTGTGTGTGTGTGTGTGTGGTTTATATATATATATATATGGAGCTCTGGCGACATAGTGGATAAGGCACTTGGATGCTAACCAAAAGGTCAGCAGTTCAAACCCACCAGCTGTTCCACAGAAGGAAGATGGGGCAATCTATTTCCATAAAGATTTACAGCCTCAGGAACCCAATGGAGGTCTCTTTTGAGTCGGAATCCACTCGATGTCACAGTTTTGTCTTGGTTTGGTATATATATAGAGAAAGAGAGAGTGAGAGAGAGAATGTTTTATTGCAATTTTGGTAAAAGTTTACACAGTAAATTAGGCTCTCATTTTTAAATTCTATACATATTGCTAAGTGATATTGGTTACATTTTTCACAATGTGTTGGCATTCTCATTATTTCCATACTGCCCATTCTGTTTCTATTAATATAGCTTCTCTGCTCTCCCCTCATCTTCTCATCTTTGCTTTAGGGTAAGTGTTGACTTTGGGTCTCATGTAGATGATTATTTAAAGGAGCACAGTATTCATGGGTGATACTGTCTTGGGAGTTACAATATTCCAATGTGGGGGGTGGAAGGTAGAAGCAAATGTGTTTATGTACTATTTTGGAGGAAAGAGGTAAGAAGGAAAGTGACCAAAGAGGATTATGACCCTTCTCCCCGACAAAGATGAAGACCCTTGCTATACTCAATAAGCTTCGTTCATATATAGTACAGTTCTGTAGGTTGACAACTTAATAATCTGCAGCAGAGAACACCTATTACTCATTTCAGCTGGGAAGACAAGAAAAACAATATACCTGGGTAATACACGGCTATGCTCTGTTTGTCTTCAGAAAAAGAAAATTAAGAACAATTTCAATCTATCCAAGTTTACAAGCAAAATTAAATTGCCCCAAAATGTACCAAAGAGGACACTTTATGATACCTGGAAGGAATACTGAAGAACTAATAAGATATGTTCTTGGAGTGGTTAGTGCTAAACTGCTAGAACACTCTCAAAAGAGATTCCTTAGTTGTACATTTTGATACACTTTTAAAACACATTTATATTTACATAATCCATCTTTTGAAGAATGGAATCTAATCCAAGATTTCCCAAATGAAAAGCAGCTATAATGGAGTCTGTACATCCCAGCCAGTTTCTGGAATGCCATTTGAGTATAAAAATAGTCTTTTACTAAATGCTTACTAATTTCAAATTTTGTTTTGAGATTATACTTCACAAATCACGACTGAGAGCGACTGATTCTGATGTCAAAAAGTGTATTTACTACCAAAGACAGAAAAAATTCAAATGTGCAGAAATCATTTAAAAGGGAGATACAAAATTTCTCCTGCTATGCAATGAAATATTTAATCAATATCATTGGGATATATATAATGTTTTGGGAAACCAAAAGAAAAGAACACAATCAGTATTTCTCAAACTGAAAGAACTGAAGAAAAAATTGAAGCAACAAATTACAATGGTGAAGGATTCTATGGCAAAATATTGAACAATGCAGGGAGCATTAAAAGAAGATAGAAGGAATATACAGAGTCACTGTACCAAAAACAACTGGTCGATGTTTAACCATTTCAGGCAAGAGCATATGCTCCAGAACCATGGTAATGAAGGAAGAAATCCAAGCTTCACTGAAGGAATTGTTCAAAATCAAGGCTCTAGGGATTGATCTCCACTGAGATGTTTCAACAAATGCATGCAACACTGAAAGCACTTACACATTTATGTCAAGAAATTTGGAAGAGCAAAGATGCCACTTAGAAGACTAAAGGTGCACCTAACTCAAGCCATGGTATTTTCAATCACCTCATATGCAAATAAAAAGTGGGCACTGAATAAGGAAGATTATGGTGGTTAAGTTTGTGTGTCAACTTGGCTGGGCCTGGTTGAGTGGCTGGGCAGCTGAATGTAGTTATTCCCCATGATGAGGTTGGTAATTAACTGCATGGTGGAATCTATTGGAGCAGGTGAGTAGCTGTTTTGGGTATATGATCTGCTTCCCATATAAAAGTAGCAGCTTTGGGAATGGTCTCTAGTTTATGGCATGCTTGAACCCTGCATGTAGCCAAGTCATTGTTCAGCAGTCTTCCATGCTCTGCCGACCTTGCGACTTTCAATGGACTCAAATTAATGGCCTGCCATGTGGTTTGGTAACATTGGGACTGTGCCTTTTTACTTGTCAACCTTGGGTTTGTCAGTCTCAGCAGCCAGCAGCTGTCTGAGTGAAGAAAAGCCTCTAGCTTCAGTGGGACAAGAGCAAGAAGCAGAGCTAAAACCCAAAGTTGAGGGGCTTTCACCCAGCCCCTAGAGCCTGGCACTTTGAACTTGGACTCAAAGCCTCCAAATTGTAAGAATAAACTGTCTGTTAATGCCATCCAATTTGTGGTATTTTCTGTTAGCGCAGCACAGAGGTGACCAGAACAGAATACTGAAGACTTGATACCTTTGAATTGTGGTGCTGATGAAAAATACTGAAAGTACCATGGACTCCCAGAAGAACAAACAAATCTGTCATGGAAGAAGTACAGCTGGAAAGCTCCTTAGAAGCAACAACTGCCAGACTTCATCTCACATACTTTGGTCATATTGTCAGAAAGACCATTCCCTGGAGAAGGATGTCATACTTGGTAAAGTAGAGGGTCAGTGAAAAAGGAGAAGACCCTCAATGATACAGACTGATGCCGTGGCCACAACAACTGGCTCAAGCATAGCAAGAACTGTGAGGATGGTGTAGGACCAGGCAGTGTCTCGTTCTGTTGTACATAGGGTCACTATGAGTGACAGTACCTGAAAACAATAAACAATTAGAATAATATTTTAGGGTTTTCCCTTCTTGGTAAATTTCTCTTCCTGCACGCAATATGGGAGCTCTGGTAGCATATTGCCTAAGGCACTTGACTGCTAACCAGAAGGCTGGCGGTTCAA
>NW_006921784.1:4161456-4162134 GCF_000298275.1 Orycteropus afer afer
AAATCACTTCTTGAAAAAACGTAGGAGAAAGAAAAAAGAGTGCACGTCTGAAAGACAGAATACATCTGAAAGAAGCTGAATTACCTAATGAGGCACATGTTAATTGGCAAGTTTAAGTTGTCTATTGCTCTGTCCCTTGCCCTGCCTACCATTACTGTTAGAAATGAGTGAGAAAAAAAAAACTGGGGCCATTACCAAAAATTGAAGAAATCTATTATTTTCTTCGAACATTTGAATGCAGGATGAATAATTTTCAACCCTACTTCATAAGCAATAAGTGTATTAACTCAGCTCTCACTGCCCTTCGAAAACCAATCAAAATTCACGTTGTCAGAAGGGATCATTCCCTGGAGAAGGATACCATGCTTGGTAAAGTGGAGGTCAGCAAAAAAGGGGAAGACCCTCAACGAGATGGATTGACACAGTGGCTACAACAATGGACTCAGGCACAGAAAGGATTGTGAGGATGGTGCACAACCAGGCTGTGTTTCACTCTGTTGTACACAGGGTCATTGTGAGTCAGAGCCAACATGATGGCTTCTAACAACAACATCATTAATGTCCACAGAGAAAGAAGACACAGCATCCATGAAATGAGACAGGGTCAGATATATATAAAAGGAATACAGAGAAACGGACAAGCTCTTGGAAACGAGAAATGTTGTTGTTGTTGTTGTT
>NW_006921784.1:4163799-4166304 GCF_000298275.1 Orycteropus afer afer
TGTTCTTCCCTTTTGGTTTTCAGAAATGAGAAATAGGATAATATAAATATGCAATAAAAAAGACAGGAAGATAAAACTGAGAAAATATTCTATAAGGCAGAGCAAAAAGGCAAAATCATTGAAACAGAAAAAAATAAAAAAAACTACAGATTTAGTCCAGGGGGTCCAATATCTATATAAAAGAAGTGCCAGAGAGAGAGAATTTAAATAATAATAATAAACTAATACAGGGAAATAAATCATTTAAGAATAAACTAAGAACTGATGATAGAGTTTCTAGATTGAAACAAATCATCAAGACTCAATAAATAAAATACATCATCAATAAATTTCATAACACTATGACTACAAAGAATATATTAGAAACTTCCATATGTGGGAAGGGGGACAGGTTTTATATAAAGGATTGGGATTCAAAATGGCTTCATATTGAGAAAGCATAGTAGAAGAGCAACCCAGGTACAAGATAATCAAAATCCCGAGGGAATGTTATTTCCACGTTAGTATTCTATAACCAGTCATAATATCAAGTGTAAGGCAGAAGGACAAGAGATTTTTCTGACATAAAAGGTGTCAAACAATTTATCTCCCATCCTGTCGTTCTCAGAAAGATACTGGAGGAAGTTTACTAACAAGACAAAAGGATGAATGAAGAAGGGAGATGACATGGAGTCTAGAATAAGAATTGAACCAAAGATAAAGGCAAAGGGACAGGATCCCAGGATGCAACTTGCTTGAGGAGTAAAGAATAACCAGCCTTAACTCAAACTAGTCAGAAGGGTTATCCCCAAGAAGATGACAGTGACAGAACACTCAGGGTGTTGAAGTGTAATGAGCAATTTAGAGCTGAGGGGTAATTCAGAAATAAATGAGTGATGAAAACATAGGGGGGGTGGAAATGGGGAAGAGAAACTATTAACTCAAGGGAAAACAAAGTTTGACGAGAAAGATAAAGTAATCATAGTATATCAAATGATTCAGCCATAAATGCTTTTCAGAGTAATACTAATATAAACAATCAATTCTAATCTATATAAAATTATGATACAATTACATTGGGAGAATAGGAGTAAAAGAAGTAAGTGCATGTGTTAGAGGGGGGAAAGAGTTAAATCCTCACCTTTCACTGCAGGAAGTTAATAGATAAATAATCTCTGACTTACAACATGTCCAAGTTACAACAAATTTCACTTAGGATCATCTGTTTTATTGTCGGGTTGTTGTGTGTGTGTTTGGTTTTTTTTTATGTCCTATTGTTAGTACTACGTATTACATTTAATGTCCCAGTGCATAATTTGCTGATGTTATCATTTTCAAATGTTCACTCACAGATGTTTAATTTTATGATCTACTGCTCAAAACACTGCTATATACCAGGCTACAGTCAGGTCTATAATGAAGTTGATGTCAGTGTTGGGAGTCATAGTGGACAGCAAGCAGGCAATATTCAACTCTAATGACATATAACAACTGAAGTGCAAACGCAACCAATCACTGTTACAACTCCGATTTCATTATTCTGACCCTGATGCACATTTCATTGTAGACCAGGCCTACAGTGTGATCTTATTTAGCGTTTCATACCATAAGAAGCATTAGTAATTAATTTGAAGTTGAGTTATTTAAACTTTTCTAACTCTAACACTTGCACTGCTTATACCCCAACAATGTCTAGCAAAAGATCTCATGCCACTGAAAATTCTTATCCAAAGAGGAAGGTGAGGAAGGCTCTAGCCATGGATATAAAGATGGAGATTGTAAAAGCGTATGATCATGGAAAGACAGTCGGCAAAACAGCACACGAAGTAGGACTATCTCATTCGAAGTTCTGACAATCATTAAGAATAAGAACAAGATTTTGGAGGCAGTTAAAGGAGTACTTGGCAAAACATCGATAACGTTAACAAAGAAGGTGCAAGGGCCAATCCACAAGATGGAGAAGCTCTTGATGATCTGGAAAGAAGATCAAATCTAGAAGAGGATTCTTATGAGTTTACTGACAATTCAAATGAAAGCAAGCAGTCTTTTTGAAAACCTGAAAGAACAACAAGGTACTTTAATGTCAGCAAGGGACGGCTTCATCACATCCAATGCAGATAAGGCTTACACAATGTAGTATTACTGGAGAAGAAGGAAATGCCTATGTTGAATCTGAAGAAGAGGAAGGTGTGAAATTATAAAAAAAAAAAAAATTTTACAGTGAAAGGATTAAAGCTTTTTCTCTAAACTAAATCTTAAGCTTCAATTCTTGAAAACTAATGCTGATAGCTCTGCTAAAGTTGATAGGCAGATTCAGGAAGGAGTGAGATATTACCAGTATTACCAAGAAATATATAAAGAAAAAAGGAAAGGACCTTACGGACAACTCCAACTAATTTTCTGACTAGACATGCCAGGGATAATCTAGATAATCCAGAACTTTTCATAAGCGGAGTTATCACAACTGGCAAAATGCCAACGTCATCCAACTGCTCTTCACTGTCAGAATAAATCTATGATTTGGGT
>NW_006921784.1:4166479-4174153 GCF_000298275.1 Orycteropus afer afer
TTTGAACTGCCAGCCTTCTGGTGAGCAGTCAAATGCCTTAGGCATTATGCCACCAGAGCTCCCAAGACACTGATAATAAAAGGCAACAATAATGAAAACTTAAAAAAAAAAAAAAAATTGAGGTATTCAACTACGGTCAGAATTGACTCACAACAGAGACATCAGAGTGGGACCCCTTTGAAAGTCAGAGACCACCTGTACTATAAAATTAGGAATAGCAAAAGCATATAAAAGTAAGTTCCACAACTGCTGAAACTGCCAAAAAAAAGTGTTGGATTTGGTACCTCTAAAGAGCAAGAAAGCTAGATGGTTGGGAGAGGGTGGGGAGAAGCAAGACAGTGCAGGAGAGTGTGGGAGAAGTGTATGTATAACTGGGCAATCAACTTCCGTAGTGATACCACCTCAGAAACCCAAGGAGGGGTTGGAAACCCAAGGAAGGGTCGGATCCCACTTCACGGCAGTGAGTTGAATTTATGTGTGACTTGGTTAAAAACCAAAACTAAATTTAAAAAACCATTCTGAAAGTTTTAAAGCTGGCATTCTTGTCCTGTCTGTACAGAAGATAGTTTAGACTGTTATTTTAATTTTCTGTTTAATTAAAGCACAACACGCAAAATGAAAAATCATGATATTCATGAACATTTGAAGAAAGCATATGTCCTAAATGGGTCTGTGCTCATAAAAATATGACTATGACCATCACTCAAAGCCAAGCATATGAGACTGCTTCCAACTTGGGCAGTAGCCAAAGTAAGCAAAATAAAATTATGCTAAAGTAAATCTTTAGTACTACCTCCTCTATCTGACTTGATTTTCTATATTATAACTGAAGCCCAGCATATTTATTCTTATTGATAGAAACAATATGGATATATGAAGTTACACAAATCCTCTATTGTAGCCCCTCTGCAATGTGGACACCAGTAATTCACAATTTATAATTCAAAAAAGGCATGAATTATTCTTGTTGAGGACATATTTAAAATCTAAGGAATAATTTACTGTGCTTTCACATCAAGACTTTGCCATAAATTTTAATATTTTAAGTACTTAAAAATGCACTACAAATCATCCAATTAGCAAAAAATTTAAATCGTGAAAACCAAGTGTTGGCAAGAGTGTGGAGCAATCAGTCCTTTTAAATTTATCCTGATGGTGGCAGGATAAATTGGAACATAACTTGAAAAAGAATTTGGCATCATGCTGTTGTTGTGAGGTGCTGTCAAGTCAGTTCTGAGCCGTAGAAACCCTCCGTAAAAAGGAATGAAACACTGCCTGGCGCTGTGCCATCCTCACAATCGTCGCTGCGCTCGAGCCCACTGTTAAGGCCACGCTGTCGATCCATCTTGCTGAGAGTCTTCCTCTTTTCTGCTGACCCTCTACTTAACCAAGCATCATGTCCTCCAGGGACTGGTCCCTCCTGGTAACATGTCCCAAGTACGTTAAACAAAGTCTTGGCTTCCTCACCTCTAAGGAGCATTCTGGCTATACTTCTTAGAAGACGTATATGTTCATTCTTCTGACAGTCCATGGTACATTCAATATTCTTCACCAACACATAATTCAAATTCTTTACTCCTCCTTATTCATTGTCCACTTGTCACATGCATAGGAGGTGACTGAAAATACCATAGCTTGGGTCAGGTATACCTTAGTCCTCACTGGACATCTTTACTTTTTAACACTTTCAAGTGGCCTTCTGCAGCAGATTTGCCCAGTGCAATATGTCGTTTGGTTTCCTGACTGCTTCTTCCATAAGCATTGATTGTGGATTCAAAGGAAATCCTTGACAACCTCAATCCTTTCTCCATTTATCATGATGTTGTTACTTATTGTTTGAGTTGTGAGGATTTCTGCTTTATGTTGAGGCATAATCAATACTGAAGGCTGTGTAGTCTTTTATCTTCATCAGTAAGTGCTTCAAGTCGTCTTCACTTTCAGCAAGGAAGGTGTGTCATCTGCATATTGCAGGTTGTTAATGAGTCCTCCTCCAACCTGATGCCATGTACTTCTTCATACAGTCCAGCTTATTTGCTCAGCATCCAGATTGAATAAGTATGGTGAATGGATAACAACCCTGATATACACCCTTCCTGATTTTAAGCCACGCAGTATCCCCTTTTTCTGTCTGAATGACTACCTCTTGGTCTATGTACACAAGTACAATTAAGTTATCTAGAATTCCCATTCTTCAAAATGTTATCTGTAAGTTGTTATGATCTGCACAGTTGAATGCCTTTGCATAGTCAATACAACACATATAAACATCTTTCTGGTATTCTGTGTTTTCAGGCAAGATCCACCTGACATCAGCAATGATACCTCTCATTCCACGACCTCTTCTGAATCTGGCTTGAATTTCTGGCAGTTTCCTGTCAATGTATTGTTACAACTGTTTTGTTTTTTTTTTAATTATCTTCAGCAAAATTTTACTTACATGTGATGTTGACAATATTGTTTGATAATTTCCACATTCTACTGGATCACCTTTCTTTGCAATGGGTACATATATGGATCTCTTCCAGTCTGTTTGCCAGGTAACTCTCTTCCATATTTCTTGGCATAGACGAGTCAGAACTTGCAGCATTTCATCTGTTTGTTGAAACATCTCAGTTGGTATTCCATCTATTCTTGAAGCTTGTTTTTCTCCAATGCCTTCAGTGCAGCTTGGACTTCTTCCTCCAGCACCATCAGTTTTTAATCAAATGCTATCTTCTGAGGTGGCTGAACATCAACCAATTCTTTTTGGTTCAGTGACTGTGTATTCCATCTACCTTCTTTTGATGGTTCATTCATCGTTCAATGTTTTGCCCATAAAATTCCTTCAATATTGCCACTTGAGGGTTGAATTTATTTCTTCAGTTCTTTCAGCATGAGATATGCTGAGTGTGTTGCTCCCTTTAGATTTTCTAACTCAAGGCCTTTGCACATTTCATTTTAATATTTTACTTTGTCTTCTCAAGCTGCCCTTTGAAACCTTATGTTCAACTCTTTTACTTCATCATTTCCTCCATTTGCTTTAGCTACTCTATTCTCAAGAGCAAGTTTCAGAGCTGGCATCATGTAGTAAAACTAAACATGTGTACATTCTTCAACCCAACAATTTAATTCCAATGTATGATTCATAGAAATATTGAGAATATTTATGACAGCATGGTTCATAACAGCAAAAAAAAGAAATAATAAAGTATTGAGATTACATAAATTATAGTGTATTTATGCCAATTAAATCCTAAACAGGAGTGAAAATGAACAAACGATAACTACACGCATCAAAGTGGATGAGTGTTACAAACATGATGCTGATCTAACAAAGGAAGTTTCAGAGGAATACTTATGGGATCACCCCACTTACAAAATATTCCAACAAACAGCAAAACTGAATAATATATTAGTTAGGGATCTACAGACAGATACTGAAGTTACAAAGTCAGGGAATGATTTGTTACAAAAATCAGAACTGATGTTTATTACGGGAGTAGGATGTTCAGGGAAGAATACACAATGTTCTATTTCCTTTTTGGGGTGGAGGTTACTGAACTGTTAACTTTATAATGAACCTTTAAAGTCATCCATGTATGTTTTATATATAGCTATATAAGATTTCACAAAACTTAAGAAAAATTTAATCATATAAAAAGAGAAGCATTAAAAATAAAGAACAGAAATATGTATTGCAATTAATGTCAGCTGACTGTGAATGGTAACTCTATTAGCTACTTCATTTTAGTTATTAGCACTTACATACAATGTGGTTCATATTGTGTACTATACCTAAAAGTAATAAACTTCACATTGCTTTATTTCTTCATTACTTGTATCTTTTCAACTTTAATTAAATACTCAGTTCAGTTCAACAACTAAGACCCTATTAAGCACCAGGCATGGATCAGGCACTGGGGACACCATGATAAAAAAGGCATAGTCTATTGCCTCTGTCTTCAAACTACTTGGGGACACAAGTAAGTATTTTAATTAGTATCTAGATCTTCCTGGTGATTAAAGCAATATTAGGTCAGTATTTAAGCTTTAGTGATACTGCCTCAGAAACCCAAGGAGGGGTCGCTATGAGCCGGGTCCGACTCGATGGCATATAACAACAACAACAACAACGATAGGAAAGTAAAAATAAGGTAATAAAATATATCTATTATCCCATCACATAAATATAACCACTCTTAATATTTTGTATATATTTTTGTAGCAGTCACTATAGCTGAATCCTCTCACCATAAATCCCATCACTCTTGTCAATGCCTGACCTAGAACTAGGCATGTAACCCTATCCTGTTGTTGTGTGTTGTTATGTGCCGTCGAGTCGGACCTGACTCATAGTCACCCCTCCTTAGGTTGCCGAGGCAGTATCACTACAGAAGTAGATTGCCCAACCTTCCTTCCAAGGAGTGGCTGGTGAATTTGAACAGTCAGGCTTCTGGTTAGCAGTCAAGTGCCTTAGGCACTATGCTACCAGAGCTATGAGAAGGAGAAGTAAGCTGGGAACTTCAAAGATTTTTACACTCCTATATGGAAGACCTCTTTCAAGTGCTGAAGAACAAAGATACTTCCTTGAAGACTAAGATATGCCTAAACCAAGCCATGGTATTTTCAATCGCCTCATATGCATGTGAGAGCTGGACAATGAATAAGGAAGACCAAAGAAGAATTGATCCTTCTGAGTTGTGGTGTTGGTGAAGAATGCTGAAAGTACCACAGACTGCTAAAAGAACTAACAAATCTTTCCCGAAGGAAGTGCAGCCAGAATGCTACTTGGAAGCAAGAATGGCCAGACTTCATCTCATCCACTTTGGTCATGTTGTTGGAAGGGACTATTTTCTAGAGAAGGATGTCATGCTTGGTAAAGCGGATTGTCAATGAAAAAGGGGGAGGCCCTCAACAAGATGGATTGACACGTGACACAGTGGCTGCAGCGATGGGCTCAAGTATAGTAGAGATCGTGAGCCTGGCAGAGAACTGGGCAGTATTTCATTCTGTTGTACATAAGGTTGCTAGGAGTTGGAGATGACTTGACAGTACATAACAACAACATACAGAAGACAAGAAGAGACATTTCCTCTCTTCCTCCAGGCAGTGCCATGTTGGATGTCATATCTGGAACTGCTGTGGCCAACTGGCCATTAGTCTGAGGACAAGGCCTACATAAAACAATACATTCCTTCATGTGGATGAACTGAATTTACACGATCGTCTACCTAGTACAGAACTTTTATTCTCAGTTTTTCATTATTTTTTAAATAATGCTGTAATGGACATCTTTAAAACAAACAAACTCTGCCTGTACTATATATTATTTCCTTAAAATACTGAATTTACACGATCGTCTACCTAGTACAGAACTTTTATTCTCAGTTTTTCATTATTTTTTAAATAATGCTGTAATGGACATCTTTAAAACAAACAAACTCTGCCTGTACTATATATTATTTCCTTAAAATATATATCCAGGTAAACAGATAATCTCAATGTATTGTGTGATAAAGTCAGCAATAAGGACACATGCAAGGTAATAAGGAAAACACAGAGAAGGGGCATTTGGTCCAACCATAAGCAGTTTTTGACTTCTCATTATCCATTCTACACCAAAAAATAGGTAATCATATAGGCTGGATGGATAACTGTACCTTCCCACTTCTTTCATTAGAGGACTCTGTCTTTTGATTCTTCTTGAGATGTTACTAAGAGATTCCCTTAATGCGTATTCAACTTATTTTTTCCAGGACTCCTATGAATTAATCTATCTGCTTAGAACTAATATCATTTTTAAATAAATTTCAAACATAGCTGTGTGTAAATTAAGCATTTATTAGAAACATTACAAAAAATTAGCAAATACCAGTAATGTACTAAACACTGTACAAGATCTAAAGTTAAATATTCTTCCTACTGAATGTAGAATTATAACTATTTTTACTTAAATCTATTAGGTTTTCTTTGACAAATCTGGTATTAACTCCTGAAATGATTTGTAAAATACATTTCTGGAGAAAACAACTGCATCTCCAGATTTCAGCTATCTCGTTCTGAAAGCTCTATAAAGACTGCCTTAGGAAGCTAAAACCCCAGGGTTTACCAACTATGTTCTCTGGGCCTGAATGGAAATTAGCACTTATTTCAATCTAATATTTCCATTTGATCATTGTTTGACTCTGCAATTGCTTGCTTTCTCAAGGAATATTTAAGACCTCATCCAGAGCAAAGAGCGCTAAAAATCAAAGATGCCAGAAACACAGAAAGGACTAATGGACCATGTGAACCCCAGGCTCCATGACTCAGCCTCCACAACCTTGAGACCACAAGAACTAGGTCCCCAGCTACCACTGCTGACTGCCCTGAAGGGATCACAACAGGAGGTCCAGGAGGTTGCTGTTAGTTGTTAGGTGCCATCACGTCCATTTCAACTCATCGCAACCCTGTGTATAACAGAACAAGACACTGTCCAGTCCTGCGCCACCCTAACGATCAGTGCTAGCTTGAGCCCATCGATGCATCCACTGTGTCAATCCATCTCGTTGAGCGTCTTCCTCTTTTTCGCTGACCTTCTGCTTTACCAACCATGATGTCCTTCCCCAAGGACTGGTCCCTTCTGACAAAATGACCAAAGCTCAAGAGATGAACTCAGACCATTCTTGCTTCTAAGGAGCATTCCACCTATACTTCCTCCAAGACAGATTTGTTTGTTTTTCTAGCAGTCCATGGTACATTCAGTATTCTTCACTAACACTACAATTCAAATGCATCAATTCTTCTGCAGTCTTACTCTATTCACTGTCCAGCTCTCACATGCATATGAGGTGACTGAAAATACCACAGCTTGGGTTAGTCACACTTTAGTCCTCAAAGTGACATCTTAACTTTCAAACACTTTAAAGAGGTCTTTTGCAATAGATTTGCCCAATGTGATATTGTTGCTTCATTTCTTGACTGCTGCTTCCACGAGCATTGACTGTAGATCCAATGAAAATGAAATCCTTAACAATTTCAATCTTTTCTCTGTTATCATGATGTTGCTTAATGGTCCAGTTGTGAGGAATTCTGTTTTCTTTATGTTGAGGTCAAATCCATACTAAAGGCTGTAGTCACTGATCTTCATCAGTAAGTGCTTCAAGTCCTCTCCACTTTCAGCAACCAAGGTTGTATCATCTGCATATCACAGGTGGTTTATAAGTCTTCCTCCAATCCTGATGCCGTATTCATATAGATTGAATAAGCATGGTGAAAGGATATAGCCCTGATGCACACCTTTCCTGATTTTAAACCAAAAAGTATTCCCTACTCTGTAAGGGATCATAATAGGAAGTATTGGAAAGAATGGGAGAAATACATGGAACAAAACTCAAAATCACTTAAAAAAAGTCTAATAGAGGCTACAAGAACCCCCAAGACTATGGCCTTTAGACCTCCTTCAAACCAGGAACTGAGCTCCCTCCTGTGGCTTAACTTTCAGCCAAACAACAAACTGACCTATAATGTGAACAATAATACCAGGAAGGTATGACTCATTAAAACAACCAACCATACGAGATCAAAAGAGTGGCATCTGTCCAGGGATAAAGCTAAGAAAGCAGGAAGGGATAGCAAAGAAAGATGAAAGGAAATGGTAAACACAGAGAAGTATGAAGAATGCTGTTAGATTGTGAGGACTGCAATGAATATCAC
>NW_006921784.1:4174296-4180075 GCF_000298275.1 Orycteropus afer afer
TGTTTACAGAAAATAAACTAAGATTAAGTTTATTTTAATAATTTTATATCATCCCTTGAGGTAACTAATATAGCTTAGAGAATCACAAAATAGGGATTTGGATAATTAAAGTTATATCGGGAAATTCTAAGTAATAAATATTTAACATGGTGTGGTTCGGTGCTGAAAAATCTAAATAACTAAAGGAAGTATTTAAATAAAGTAAAATTATTAGTAATTATCACACACATACATTCAATTTGAAATTTTAAGAGGCAGGAGCATGATACCATTAACAAATAGAATTCAATGGTTTTTACTACAGGTATTACTGCAACAACATTTCTTTCTTTTGTTCCATGGTTTATTTTCCCATGTGTCTATGTTACTTGGAATTATCTTACTAGTAGACCACGTATCTTTAAGCTTATAAACAATACAGTAATGTAGAGATCACCTCAAGTACCTGTTACAAGGCCTGAGACAGATTAAGGACTTTATAAATTTTTTAAAGAGAATACTATTTAAAATGTTTTGACAAGCACAATTATTTCTATCTCAAAATACTATTAAGTGGTTTCCTTTCTCATTTTTACAAAGCAACTTCAACGGAATAATTTTGTGGCCTAAAAAGAAAAATTTGTACATAACATCACTACTCATTTTTCTTAGCTAAGTATAGATGATTATTATATAGGTTTTCAGATTTTTATCTTATCTGAATATATTAGTATGACTAACTGACCACACTCTGTCCAGTATTAGGACTTAAAATGCTTTCAATATTTGCTACAGCCAGTAAAACAGTAAAGGGGAAAGGAAGATCTAAGAAAACAGAGGGAAAATTATTTGTTTCTTACTGCCACCAAGAAGATACAGTAGAGTAAAAAAATTCCATGTTTAAAACACAGAACAGCCCTAAAAGTACATACAGATTATGTCTCATAGAGGATAAGCAAAATGAACTAAATGATCCAAGATGCTGAAAATTCTTTCATATTACTTTCAGGGACAAACTGGTTGGTAACAACACTCTATAAAAAGTCTAACCGCTGCAACTGTGTGTTATTTAAGGAGGACTAAGGAGAAACGCCATCTAATTATTTTTCAGTATCAAAGTAGTAAATGTAAATGTGCAAATGAGAAAAGGAGACTGAAATCCATGAAACGGTACATGTTGAATTGCAAGATAACCTAACATGACTAGTGAGGTAGTGAATCCAAAAAAATCCATTAAACAGTTTTATGTCTGAAAAATTGGAATGCATCTTTTTTGCAAATTAAAGACAGATTGTAAAGAGAGGGTTAGAGTTGGAAAGTTCCCTGCTCATCAAATTAAAAACAAGAGCTCTATTCATTTAAAAAAAAAAAAAAAGAGTATTTCTGTGGTCAAGTCACATTCTTTGTTCTAAAGTTTTTATATGCAACTTGGGCTGAGCATTTCACTTGTGATTCATAAAGAAAAATGATCAGGATAGCAGGGGCTTCTCAAGCGCACAGGTCCATTCCAGGTGACACGTAAGAAGCCACTAAAGACACCATGGGAAAGGAGAAAACACCCCAATACCTAGAGGAAAGAGTGCTCTCACATGATCAACGGCTGGACTTGATTTAAAAAATAGCAGGTTAGGCTCTATGGTGCGTTCCTCCACAGTTATATGACAACACAAATGAGAAATGCTACTTTTCTCAAAGCCTGCTGCCTAGTGATCTTGATGCCATGTCCACCCCTGCAAATCAACCGCCTCTTCTCTCTTTCTTCTTTTGCAACCTTTTAGTCTCGTCTCTTTTTACATAAATCATTTTTTAAAAAGGACATGAGGAAAATAAAGCAGTGTAAATAAAAGGTCAGATGACTTATGACTCATAATTCTTTCTCACCTTCACACATGATAAAACACAAACTGAAGTTTTCTCATCAATAATTAACTAAAAGTTACAAATATGGACACTACAACTTTAAATCAAATTGTGCTGAAACAGTAAAATTCCTGCCTTCTGAGGACTGAAAGTTAAAATGCAGGATAGGTAGCAGATGACAAATCTGACAGATCATTCCTCCTTGAAAGTTAGCTGTGTAATACAGTAGAAGACTAATACAGAATGTAGTATATGGCTGCAACATGGTTTTATTGACTGTGAGCTAAAGACTTACATTAAATACCCACAATCCCTTGGGAAAATCTTTGTTTCTTTGCTTGTCAGCATCTGCATTTTACAGCTGGCTCCTGTCTTGTGGAAGTTCAGGAACTTAAAACATTAATATCCAGGAGCTTAAAAAAAAATCACAGCATTAATAACTTACACAGATGGAAGTAAAACAGTCACAGCATTCTTGACTATAAGCTGCACAGAAAATAAATCGAAAGACTGGAGAAGACTATTTACAGAACAGAAATAAAAATGTCTCTTTCAATTTGGCAGAAGCATTGATACCTGCAAAATTCCTTAAGTCAAAAAAAGATGAGTTAGTATAGAGTTTGACGTATCATTGCCCAAAAGGTTAAAATCCCAAGAAACTGTTTCTCAATCATATTTATCCTTTTCTCTTACAATTAAACACCAAGATGAGTACTCAACCTGATGCAGAAAGCAAAATTCCCAACAGTATTCTTTCTCTCATTTAATCAATGTGATTCCTTTTCTTCCTCGTCCATAATACAGCGTAATAATGATGGCAGAAATAGGTCCTCTCCTCCTGATCTTTCAAAGTACGTATTCCTCATTTCAAAGCAGCTCCAGCTATTTCCCCAGAAGCCTTGGATCTGCAGGTTAAGAGTGTGAGCTCTCAGCATCATCACCTCTGTTCCACTGACCAACCCAGCCAACTCTGGTGCAATATCAATCTGTCTCATTGTTTAATATCTGGAATCTAGAACAGTGCTGTCCAATAGAACTTTATGTGATAGTAGAAATATTCTCTATATGAGCTAATACACAGCCACTAGTTACACATGGCTATAAAGTAATGAAAATGTGGCCAGTGTGACTGAGGAACTGATTTTTATTTTATTTCATTGTAATTAACTTGAAGTGAAATTTAAATAGCCACCTATGGCTGCTGCTGCTGTTATGTGCTGTCGAGTCTGACTCAGAGCAACCCTATGTGTAAACAGAACAAAACATGGCACCATCCTCACAATCCTTGCCATGCTTGAGCCCATCACTGTACTACTGTGTCAATCCATCTCACTGAGAGTCTTTCCCTTCTTCACTGACTCTCTACCCAGCATGATGTCCTTCTCTAGGGAATGGTCCCTTCTGACAACATGACCAAACTAGGTGAGACAAACTCTGGCCATTCTTGCTTCCAAGGAGCATTCTGGCTGCACTTCTTCCAGGACAGATTTGTTCATTATTCTGGCAGTACATGGTATTTTCAGTATTCTCCGCCAATACCACAATTCAAGGGCATCAACTCTTCTTCAGTCTTCCTCGTTCACTGTCCAGCTTTCACGTGCATATGAAGCGAATGAAAAACCTATGGCTTTAGTTATACACGCTTTAGTCTTCAAAGTGACATCTTTACTTCTTAACACTTCAAAGAGATCTTTTGCAGCAGATTTGCCCAGTGCAATATGACATATGGTTTCCTGACTGCTGCTTCCATGGGTGTTGATTGCATATCCAAGGAAAATGAAGTCCTTGACAACTTACATGTCTTCTCCAATTAGCATGATGTTGCTTACTGGTCCAGTTGCAAGGATTTTCATTTTCCTTATGTTGAGCTGTAATCCATACTGAAGATTGTAGTCTTTGATCTTTCATCATTAAGTGCTTTAAGTCATCTTCATTTTCAGTAAGCAAGGTTGTGTCACCCACATATTGCAGGCTGTTAATGATTCTTCCTCCAATCCTGCTGCCCACGTTCTTCTTCATATAGTCCAGCTTCTCAGCTTATCTGCTCAGCACAAAGATTGATTAAGTATGGGGAAAGGATACAACCCTGATGTATACCCTTCCTGATTTTAAACCATGCAGTAACCCCTTATTCTGTGTGAACAACAGCCCCTTGGGTTTATGTACAGGTTCCTCATGAGAACAATTAAGTGTTCTGGAATTCCCATTCTTTTCAGTGTTATCCACACAGTCGGATGCTTTTGCATAGTCAATGAAACACAGGTAAACATCTTTCTGGTATCTTTCTGCTTTCAGTTAAGACCCATCTGAAATCAGCAATGTCATTCCTTATTCCATACCCTCTTCTGAATCAACCTTGCATTTCTGGAAGTTCCCTGTCAATATACTGCTGCAACTGTTCTTAAATTATCTTCAGCAAAATTTTACTTGTGTGTGATATTAATAATATCGTTCAATAATTTCCGCATTCTATTAGATCACCTTTCTTTGAAATGGGCACAAATATGGATCTCTTCCAGTCAGTTGGCCAGATAGCTGTCTTCTTAATTTCTTGGCATAAACAAGTAAGCGCCTCCAGTGCTGCATCTGTTTGTCAAAACATCTCAAAGGGTGTTTTGTCAATTCCTGGAGCCTTGTTTCTCACCAATTAGCTGCCATTTGTATTACTGAAAAAGATAATTACAATGAGTAAGTCATTGCTCTTATAAAATTCTATCATGCAATCTCCGGTGTCATTTCTATCACCAAGGCCTTATTTTCCTACTATTGATGATTCTTCTTTGTTTCTAACTTTTGCATTCCAATCACCAATAATTATCAACAAATTTTTATTGCATATTTGGTCAATTTCAGAGTGCAGAATTTGGTAAAAATCTTCAATTTCTTCATCTTTGGCTTTAGTGGTTGGTGTATAAATTTGAATAATATAGCATTAACTGGTCTTCCTTGTTGTTGTTGTTGTTATGTGCCGTTGAGTCGGACCCGACTTATAGCGACCCCTCCTTGGGTTTCCGAGGCAGTATCACTACGGAAGTAGATTGCCCAACCTTCCTTCTGAGGAATTTGAACCACCAGCCTTCTGGTTAGCAGTCAAGTGCCTTAGGCACTATGCTACCAGGTCTTCCTTGTAGGCATATGTATATTATCCTTTAACTGACAGCATTGTACTTCAGGATGCTGAAATGTTCTTTTTGATGACTGTGACTCCATTCCTCTTCAATTTGTCATTCCCGACTTAGTAGACCACATGACTGCCTGATTTAAAATTGCCAATACCAGTCAATTTCAGCTCACTAATACCTAAGATATCAATCTGCATGCATTCCATTTCATTTTTGACAACTTTCAATTTTCCTAGACTCATACTTCATACATTCCATGTTCCGATTATTAGTGGATGCTTATACCTGTTTCTTCCCATTTTGAGTCATGCCCCATCAGCAAATGAAGGTCTCAAAAGCTTTACTCCATCCACATCATTAAGGCTGACTCCACTTTGGAGACGCAGCTCTTCCCCTGTTGTATTCTGAGTATCTTCCAACATGAGGGGTTCATCTTCCAGCACTGTGTCAGACAATGTTTCATGGCTATTCATAAAGTTTCCCAGTAATACGTCATACCTATGACTAGACGTTACCATATCCCACAGCACTGATCTAGATCAAGAGGGCCTTTATTTTACCAGAAAAAAAAAAAATTTATTTTATCTTGCAGACAAGGTAGAGACTAAAAGCTTTCCCTAGCTGTTAGTGGGAGAATGAACTTGAGGGCTGGGAAGGAAAGAAAATGCTGAAGGTCTGAAAAGTGCTCACTGGATTTGGCAATTTGATCATTGCCAAATTTCAGTTGAGTAGTTACAGTAGAATAGTGGGGATGGAAATCTACACTAGAATTGAAGATTGCAAATACAGACCATTCTTTCTCTTTTTTTAAGTTTTTA
>NW_006921784.1:4180530-4182954 GCF_000298275.1 Orycteropus afer afer
TGGTAGCCAGGCACCATCTAGTTCTTCAGGTCTCATAGTTGTATAGGCTGAGGATCACATGGTGTACCAGACAGACCATTCTTTCAAGAAGCCTGGCTCTGAAGAAACAAAAGAAGTCAGTAACAAACATTCTGGAGAAACTATCAGGTACCAGAATTTGAAATAAGTATTTTCACATTGATTACTCCATTTAACTTTACAACCCTCAAAATAAACTTGTAATAAACTTGATCTCCATTTTATAGAAATTAGGCTTCAAAGGGGTTATGTGATCTGCACAGGGACACCTTGGTTGGAGCTGGTATTATAAAACAAAGCACTTCTTCATGATAAAATTCATTCTCTTAGAAGTCAATGTAGAATTGAAGAGAGAAATGCAAGACTATAGGAGTACAGGATCTGTGGAAAGATTAAAGATATAAGAGAGTGAGAGAACAATTGATGGGGCAAGGCCCATAGAAGATAAGTAAAAGTGGCAAGAGATATTAACCTTGGACAAGAAGAGGACAATCACTCCCTCTGAGATGAAAAGATGTAAGTCGAGTGAACATGAAAGTAGGTATGTTTATAGTACAATGGATGACAGGAAATGATGAAATTAAAAGGTGATCTCTATTTCCCTGTAAAGCAGAAGGCAAGACTTTGTGTGACAAGATGAAAGTAAAAACAAAAGTTTACAGGCAAGATTTGACCAAGCTACCATGGGAAACAAGGGAGGAATGGACCTCAGATCAGAAAAAGCTCTTCTCTTTTATCATCAGTCCTTGGGTCCTGATATTTAGTTAAAAATGCTGAGACATTAAATACATGTAAAGTGTTTTCTTATGTGAGATCAAAATTCCTTTGATGTTTATACAATTTTCAGCTAATTTTTTTTCATAAATAATACAAAGTAATGAAGCCTTACCTTTCATTAGATTTTTCACAGAAAAACTAAATGTTTTTAAGTCCCTGGATGTCACAAATGGTTAAGTACTCAACAACTAGTGCAAGGTTGGCAGTTCAAACCCTCCAATATTGATGCAAAATATTTGCTTATGTAATGAATTACCAGGATCAATGATATCTTGCAAAATAATTACAGAAATCGATATATTTTTACTTCAACTAAAAGACTTCTCTATAAAGTTACCAGCAACCTCCATATCTACTGAAATTAAACCCTCAACTTTCAAAAATTATAGTCACAATACATTTTCAATACCTTAATCATGCTCATTAAGGGATAATATGGCTTCCAGGAGGTCAACCCTCTTGCTTTTATCTGCATCATTCATCACTTTTCTCAACTCCTTTCCTTGCTGCTTGCCTTCACCCTGACCTCAGAATGGCGGCACACCTCCAGGTGTAGTCCTTGCCTTCTCCTTTGTGTCTACACCCCTAGTAACCCCATCTAGCACTGTGGTTTTAAATACAAATTTCTATCTCCAACTCAGACCTCTCTTCCAAACTCCAGATTTATATATTTCACAGCTTATTCAACATCCCACTTGGCTGTCTTTTGATATCTCAAACTAAGCGTGTCCAAAATGAACTCCTGATCTTCTTCCCAATCCAGCTTCCACAACTTTGTCCATTTCAGTCCATGGCAACTCTATCCTTATAGTTGCTCAGGCAAAACAACTGGATCATCCTTGACTCCTCCAAACTGTAAAAAAAAAAAATGTTGGTGCTGCTTCCAATTTTACCCAGAATCTGACGAGGGCTAACTACCTGCAAACAATGCCATCACCTCTCACACGGATTACTGCAAAGGCCCCCAGACAGCTCTCCTCCTTGCCTTCTACCGTCCTGTCTCAAACACAGAAGCCAGAATGATCTCAAAAGGTAAGTCTGCTCATGTCACTTCTCTGCTCAAAATCTAGAGTCCTTACAGTGGTATACGACGACTACATAATCTGCACCCCATTACTTCTCTACTCATGGTCTATTCCTTTTCCCTGCTCTAACTCTACTCCAGTCATGTGGCGCTCCACCTTCAAATGCTTAGGTACTCTCCAAGGACCTTCTGCCTAGAGTGCTCCTCACCAGATAGCGTCTAGCTTCTCACTTCCTTAAACTCTTCACTTGGTGATTACCTTCTGCATAAAATCTACTCCCACTCCTACCATTCCCACCACCTTTACCTTTTATTTTTTTTTTCCTATAGCACTTTTTTCCCCCCACAGCACTTTTCACCTTCTAAAGCTTATTTTAATTATTGTTTATTTCTATCTTGTCCCACTAAAAGGCTCCATCTCACGCGAAGGCATTTTTTTCCTTTGGTTCTCAAATGTATCCAAAGTGCCTACAACAGTATCTAGCATATAACATATACTCAATTAACATATGTTGAATGAAAGAACCAAACACATGCCAGTGGACTGTCAGTGGCCAAGAACCTTGGCATTGCTAAGAGTCATGAGGTGCTATTATTTTTGTTCA
>NW_006921784.1:4185898-4204236 GCF_000298275.1 Orycteropus afer afer
GACGGCACTTAACAACAACAACAACAACAAACTAATAGATCATAAAACCTACTAACCCTGCCAATGATGGCTTCAGTTGTTATTCCTAAAATAATATGAACATGAATTTCCAGAAAGGACCATATCTCATTGAAGATTTTCTATCTACACATAAAATTGAGAGTATATCCATTGTTCCCAGGTAAAACCAAATTTAGAAAAACTGTAACTTAAAAAAGAAGAACTGTGTTCAAAGTGATTTTGATGAATTTGTGAAAGTCTATTAAAAACAGTAAGAGAAGTTTTGGTAGGTAAAAATACTCTTAATTTTAAAAATGAAATTTTTACTTTAAATCTTACAATTTTAAGTCAGATTTGCAAAGAGCTATGCTATCTTCAGACTGTTTTCATTAAAACTCATTATCTCATTCATTCATTGATATATGAATCCAATGAGAGATGTGTTATCATCAATCCCATTTGATACATATGGTAACTGAGATTAACAGAAAATTAGAAGAATTTTCCAAGGAGACTCAACTAATAGGTATAGATTCCTAGATTCAAATCAAGGTCCACGAACTTTTTTTTTTTTTTTTAATTTTTGTTCTGGCATAATTATATATTCATAAGAAGTTGCAAAACACTATGGAAGTCCCATGCACTCTTCATACAATTTCCAACAACAGTTACATCATAGAGTATCAACAGTATATGATGTATATTACATCATAGCACAATATCAAAACCAAGAATAGACATTGGTCTGTGTACTTTTTATTATAGTGCTGGGAATCATAATGGAGCAAAAATGACTCAAAGACTTCAAAAAAAAAATTCAAGAGAAGACAATGTATATATTTGAGCTAAAAAGCACTTTCTAGGTATAAACTATATTGCTCTGACAATTATGGGAGTATTACATTCCAATGGGTATCTATGTTTAGTAATATAAAATCAGAAGGAAAGTGGATGGCTAAAGGAAGGAGATGAAAGGGAAACTTAGTAATATAGAGAGGAAAAACAGTCTAAATACGATTAAAAGATAGTAAAGTAAGGTAAAAATGGATCTGATACACTTTTCTTCGTTTATGTGAGTGGCTATTACGATGATATTGACCAGTCACAAGGACATCTCTGTTCTGGTTAGTCCACTAAACCCACTCTTCAATCTCAGTAATAGCTATCCTTAAATTTAAAACCCGGTATATTTCTTTTTCTGCCTCCCTTTTGTCCTCATGACAGCATTGTTCACAATTAACTGCTGCTTCTTTTTTTTTTAACTTTTATTGAGGTGAAGACATTCACCAACATAACAACATCCCCATTTACAGCTCAGGGACATTGGTGACACTTTCCATGTTGTGCCACCATTATTGCTATCCTTTTCTGAAATATTCCACCACCATTAGCATAAATTCAATGCCCCACAAACAAAAGCTTCCCCTTTCCCCCTCCTTCTTACCCCTGCTTCTTGTTGTTGCTGTTGACCACAAATAATCTTTGGTTTATATACATATATATATATATATATATATATATATATATATATATATATATATATATATAATGCAACCATTGCCGTGGAGTCAGATTTGACCCACAGCGACCCCTCCTTGGGCTTCCGAGGCAGTATCACTATGGAAGTACATTGCCCAACCTTCCTTCCGGGGAGTGGCTGGTGGGTTTGAACCTCCAGCCTTCTGGTTAGCAGTCAAATGCCTTATGCACTATGCTACCAGAGCCCCCATACGTATATGAATGAATGTGTACGTGTGTGTGTGTGTGTGTGTATATATATATTATTGTTGTTGTTGTTATGTGCCGTCGAGTCAGACCTGACTCATAGCGACCCCTCCTTGGGTTTCCGAGGCAGTATCACTACGGAAGTAGATTGCCCCATCTTCCTTCTGAGGAGTGACTGGTGGATTTGAACCACCAGCCTTCTGGTTAGCAGTCAAGTGCCTTAGGCACTATGCTACCAGAGCTTATATATATATATATATATAATTTCACCCCCCAATCTGTCTAGAAATTTATCCTCCCCTCTCCTCCCCTCCCCTCCCTGCTAACCAGCAAAGAAAGTTTCCTCCTTTGTATAAACCTTTTCTAGAGTTTTTACATTAGTGGACTAATACAATATTTATCCTTCTGTGATTGACTTATTTCACTCAGCATAATGTCCTCCAAGTTCATCCACATTATGGGGTGTTTTGCAGATTCTACATTATTCTTTAAGGTTGCATAGTATTCCATCATGTGTATATGTGTATATGTACACAGTTTGTTGATGGGTACTTAGGCTTTTTCCCTGTCTTTACTACACAATTAACAGCTTCATTCTTGGGGAAACTTTTTTCTTCATTTGGCTTTCAGGATAGTATACTCCCTGGATCCCTAGATTCTCCTTTTTTTTTTGGTCTATAACCTATCACCAGGAGCTCTGGTAGCGTAGTGCCTAAGGCACTTGCTGCTAACCAGAAGGCTGGTGGTTCAAACCTACCAGCCACTCCTCAGAAGGAAGGTTAGGCAATCTACTTCTGTAATGATACCGCCTCAGAAACCCAAGGACAGGTCACTGAGTCGGGCCCAACTCCAAGGCACATAAACCATTATTATTTAGAAGTTGCTAGAACAAACAACAGCACAACAACAACCTATTACCTTTCATCCAAAACCCCAGATTTCTGAAAAATGTGGAACACAACAAAATAATAAAAAGGAACATGCTTACTGGTCTGACAGATACTGGGGGAACCCCGAAGACTGTGGCCCTTAGTCACCCTTCAAGCCCAGAACTGAACTCACCCCAGTGGCTCAACTTTCACCAAAAGACAGGCCTATGAGGTGAACAATAACACCAGGGAGGTGTTCATTCCTTAAAACAATCAACCATAAGAAATCCAAAGGGCAAAATTTGCCCAAGGATAAAGCTCAAAAGGCAGGAATGGATAGAAAAGAAGGACAAAGAAAAATGGTAACCACAGGGAGAAGTGGGAAGAATTGTGGGGACTGCAATCAATGTCACAAAACAAAATATGTATGAACTACTGAACGAAAAAACAATTTACTCTGTAAACTTCCACCCGTATCACAATAAAAAGTTCAAAAAGAAGAACTCTGACTTCATTCTTAGTGCACAATTATGAACTGCAGTCCTAATTTGGGACACAACAGTTTTCCCAGGTCAAAAAGCTTTTGATCACTGTCTGGGCAACTTGGTGTAATTATCTACCCTTATAAGATCTCCTCTACATTTCTCAGAATCCCTTTCCCTGTATTGATGTGGATCCGATTTTCCCATGAGAAGAACTCACGTGAGGCTTGCAAAGAGTGTTGTTTTTGTTGTTATGCGCCATCGAGTCGGACCCGACTCATAGCGACCCCTCCTTGGGTTGCTGAGGCAGTATCACTACGGAAGTAGATTGCCCCATCTTCCTTCCGAGGAGTGGCTGATGGGTTTGAACCGCCAGCCTTCTGGTTAGCAGTCAAGTGCCTTAGACACTACACTACCAGAGCTCCTAAAAGAGTAGAAGCCGTTATTCTGTGTGTGTGGGTGGGTGTGTGTGCGATGAAAACATACCGACCAAGACATTCACCAACATAATAACCCACATTTACAGCTCAGGGACACTGATGACATTTTTCATGTTGTGCCACTATTACTGCTGCCTTTTTCCAAAATATTCCAGCACCATTAGCATAAACTCAGTGCCCCCCAAACAAATCTAGAAACCATTATTATTTAGAAGTTGCTAGAACAAAAAAACAAACTCACTGCCATCCAGTTGGATCCAACTCATAGTGACCCCTTCTTGGGTTTCTGAGGTGGTATCACTACAGAAGTACATTGCCCTTTCTTCCTTCCAAGGATGGCTGGTGGTTTAAACTGCCAGCCTTCTGGTTAGCAGGGAAATGCCTTAGACACTATGCCACCAGAGCTCCCAGAAGTTGCTAGAGGCAGAGGTAAATGTTAGGCGCTCTACAGCCTCTGGGGGAGTGCTTGGGAATCACTTACTTTATCACTGAAGCCCAAAATTCATGGCAGAAGCTTGGTCCAAGACACCGGATAACAGCAGCAGTTTCCCAATCAGGTTTTGAGAACCCTGAGGTTGTCTTCCATGTCTGCTTCCCTGACCTTCCAGCTGTGGCTTCCCCGACCTTCTAAGGCAATTTCCCTGACCTTCACTCCCCAACCCTTCCCTTACATCCAATAATAATTAGTATTTTGGGAACAATCCCAAAATATTTTAAATGCCTCTATTTTCTTTATCAATCCAACATTAATACCAAGCACATATGTATATATAGGTATTTATACATTCATCCAATACAATTTGGGAAGACACAAAACAGCCTAGCAATGGTAGTTGCCTTTGGAGAGGGAAAGTGAATGGCTAGATGATGGATACGGAAGGAAAACTTGCTTTTCACTGTTAACTACTTTGTACCTTCTGGAATTCTATACTATGAACATGTACCTTCTATTCAAAATGAAGTATGTGAAAGTTATATATCCACATGTTGTTGTTAAACTCAAACCAAACTCACTGCCCTCCACTCGGATCCAACTCATAGCGACCCCTCCTCCAGTTTCCAAGGCAGTATCTCTGCAGAAGTAGATTGCCCAGCCTTCCTTGCAAGGAGTGGCTGGTGGCTTTGAACTGCCAGCTTTCTAGTTAGCAGTCAGATGCCTTTGGCACTACGCTACCAGAGCTCCTCATGTTGTTGTTAGCCGCCACTAAGTCAACTCCAACTCAGGGCAACTTCATGAACAACAGAACAAAACGTTGCCTGGTTCTACATCTTTCTCACCATCACCAGCATGTTCAAGTCCATCGCTGCAGCCACTGGAGCAATCCATTTCACTGTGAGTCTCCCACACCCTCACTGGCCCTCTACTTCACCAAACATGACGTCTTCCTTTAGCAACTGATCCCTCCTGATGATCTGTCCAAACCAAGAGAGCTGGACAATGTTTTGTTGTGCTCCACTGGCTAATTGTGGGAAATCAATCACCAGGTCTTTCATCCTAGTCTGTCTTAGTCTAGAAGCTCCATGGAAACCTGTTTACCATGAGTGATCCTGCTGATATTTGAAATTCTGGGGGCATAGCTTTCAGCTCCATAGCCACACACAAGCCAGCACTGTACAACTAACTGACAGATGGGTATGAAAACATTATATACGCACATAATTTTTGTTTTATGCCTCTGAGGGCCACATGGACCTAGACATTTTATTTTTCTGTCTATGGTCATTTACTTAGTTTTACTACAGCTCAAACCTCCAAGCTATAAGTCACAGTGGAATAGGGAAGAAAAGAATGACTTCTCACAAATGAGGTTTTGTGCTCACAAGGAAAAAAATCATCTACGGAGCTACTGCCCAAGGTTTCCTGAGTTTGGAAGAAGGAATTTTTTCTCATTCATTTATTGGTATATTTAAGAACTACTCAGGAAAGATACAAAGACAAAAAATAAGAAGTCCCCAGTGCTATATTCATTGCACAGATAAAGTGCTGTAAGCTGTGCTAAGAGGCTAACATTGATGCCGGCTCTACAACTGTGGAGAAAAAAAACTAATTTTAGACACCATTTACTCTCCAGCATTATGTTTTAACTGATAATAAGCTAATTTTATCTCTTATCCCCAACGAAAACCATAACTTTTTTTTAACCTTATTATGACATTGACAATTTCAACACTAGAAGTATAACTTGGGAATTTTAATAAATTGACAGATTTTTAATAAGGCATTGTATAAATTACCACAGTCATGAGACCCTTTAACCTAAATTTTACATTTTGGGGAAACTTATAAATTGAAGCATTAAAATATTTTTCCTGTCTTCCAGTACTAAAGCCATTACTAACTAGTATTATCTCTCTGTAAAAGAATTCAGAATTTCCATCTAACTGTCAGTGCTGTTACGATGCTGGAAACCATGCCAGCGGTATTTCAAAAATTTGCAGTATCATCCATGGTAGACAGGTTTCAGTGGAGCTTCCAAACTAAGACAGACTAGACAGAAAGACCTAAAAAGACTGTCCAGTATAGTGCTAGAAGGTGCGCCTCCTAGGTTGAGAGCCACAGCAGCCACAAGAATGGATTGGAGCACACCTACAACGCAGGACAGGACATGGGATGGGCAGTGTGAGGTCACTGTGAGCTGGAACCAAGTCAACAGCAGCTAAGAAAACAACTACGTGTGGCTTAAAAAAAATGAGAACACTTGTTTCTTTTTTTTTGAGCTCCTTCTTAATCATAATTGGTGGGGGGGGGATCTTTCTTACACATATCCATCAAGGAGCCCCACCAAAAAAAATAATAATAGTAGTAAGAAGTCTTATGCTGGAGCGTCAAATATTTTTAAAAGCATTTCCTTGCCTTCCTGACAACAGAAAGAAGAAAAAGAACACAAACAACCTATGTAACCATAAAGCTGAGCAGGTTTGGGGACAGATGAAACTGATGAAGGATGAAGGTATAATACTCATAATTACAAAACCAAACCAAAAAAACACAATAACCCATTACCATCAAGTCAGAAGTCAACAGCCTTATAGGACTGAGTAGATCTGTCCCATGGGATTTCCAAGGCTACAATCTTTCCGGAAGCAGACTGTCACATCTTTCTCCCGCAAAGCAGCTAGAGGGTTTGAACTGCTGACCTTTCAGTTAGCAGCTGAGTGCTTAACCATTGAGCCACCAGGGCTCCTGTCCTAACTGTAAACTCACTGCTATCGAGTCAGATCCGATTCATAGCAACCCCTCCTTGGGTTTCTGAGTTGGCATCACTACAGAAGTAGATTGCCTAACCTTCCTTCCGAGGAGTAGCTGGTGGGTTTGAACCACCAGTCTTCTGGTTAGCAGTCAAATACCTTAGGCACTACGCCACTCTATAAAAACCAAAACTAAATGCCACCCTATGTTGTTGTTGTTGTTTGCCATCAAGTCGGCCCTGACTCATAGCGACCCCTCCTTGGGTTTCCGAGGCAGTATCACTACGGAAGTAGGATTGCCCAACCTTCCTTCCGAGGAGTGGCTGGTGGGTTTGAACCACCAGGCTTCTGGTTAGCAGTCAAGTGCTTTTAGGCACTATGCTACCAGAGCTCCTAAATGCCACCCTATAGGCAGGTGAAAATGAAGAGCCAACCAAACTTTAGGAAAGACTACATCTCTAGAACTAAACAGCAGTAAAACAATTCCTTACACGCTATCTATTTAAGCTCCCTGGGTTGACAGTAAGGAGCTCTGGTAGCATAGTGCCTAAGGCACTTGACTGCTCACCAGAAGGCTGGTGGTTCAAACCCACCAGCCACTCCTCGGAAGGAAGGTTGGGCAATCCTACTTCCGTAGTGATACTGCCTCGGAAACCCAAGGAGCGGTCACTATCTCGACGGCAAACAACAACAATGTACACATGCTGATTTTAAGATCAGTAGCAGGAGCTCTGGTAGCATAGTGGCTAAGACACTTGCCTGCTAACTAGACGGCTGGCGGTTCAAACCCACCAGCCACTCCTCGGAAGGAAGGTTGGGCAATCCTACTTCCGTAGTGATACTGCCTCGGAAACCCAAGGAGCGGTCACTATCTCGACGGCAAACAACAACAATGTACACATGCTGATTTTAAGATCAGTAGCAGGAGCTCTGGTAGCATAGTGGCTAAGACACTTGCCTGCTAACTAGACGGCTGGCGGTTCAAACCCACCAGCCACTCCTCGGAAGGAAGGTTGGGCAATCCTACTTCCGTAGTGATACTGCCTCGGAAACCCAAGGAGGGGTCGCTATGAGTCGGGGCGACTCGACGGCACATAACAACAACAACAACAAGCAGGAAAATATGTATGCACATATGCAGGCGATAGGGTAGACCACCACCAGAGGGAGTGCAGGAGGTCTCAAACCTCCCTATCTCTATAGAGAATGAAGAATACCTTATCTCCAGGAGTGGTTTTAAAAAAAAAAAAAGGTTAAAAGGCTAATACAAAACTTTATAATCAAGCCTCAAGACCTATTCTGAAATCAGTTAAAATGCTAGTTCTCATCAAGTCCTTGCAATTTCCAAGAATTAGTAATCAATGAAACAATATTCCAACCACCTTCTAAATGTGGTATCTACCCTGTCAATCTCCATATTCTTGTTTCAGAGGAACAAAACCAGTTTTAAACATCCTTTAGTGCTTTCAGGAAGCACCGAAACCAATATTCTCAACCAGAATTTCCTAAAACTTCCTGATATAATGCATTGTGTAAGATAACTCCCAAACACTCTCTACATCAGAAAGCATGTGCAAATGGCATCTTTCAGTTTCTGCACGAAATATTTTTATTTAAAATTTCTCAAGCCTACACAAATCCAACATTCATTTACAATATTTGTTGAGTATCTAATAGATGTCAGGCACTGAACTCTTGGGGCATGTAAGTGAACAAACCAAGTCCAAGCCCCCAAAAAGTTCAGAGTCTAGTCAGGGATCTGGACAAGGGAACAGCTGACTATAGTAAAGGGTGCTAAGTCAGCACTTAGAGTAGAGTTAAGAATAAGGTATTACAGGGGCCCTACAAAAAACAAAACCAAACCCACTGCCATCGAGTTGATTCCAACTCACAGCGAGCCCCATTGGGTTTCCAAGACAGTAAATCTTTACGGAAGTAGATTGCTCCATCTTCCTTCCATGGAGTGGCTGGTGGGTTTGAACCCCCAACCTTCTGATTAGTAGTCAAATGCCTCAGGCACTGCATCACCAGAGCTCTTTTTAGGGGCTCCTGGGTGGTGCAAAAGGTTAAGCACTTGACTACTAACCAACAGCTGGCAGTTTTAACCCACCCAGAAGCAAGAAAGGCCTCCTGATTCTGCTTCTGAAAGGGGCTAGCCTTGAAAACGCTATGGAGCACAGTTCTACTCTGACACACATGGAGTTGTCATGAGTTGGAATCAATTTGGCAGCAACTGGTTTGTTTTTGCACACAGAGGGATCCGCCAGGAGAACCTATAAATATCCAACTGTTTCACCGTTAAAAACATCCACACTATAGGAAAACACTTTTGCTGATACGTTAATATTTTAAAAACTTTAAGTGGTATGTAGAGGTTATTTTTTAAGAATAATATTCTTTTGCTGGCCACTACCCCTAATTCTGTGAAGATGGCTAGCTCTAACTCTCTTTAATTAGAGGATGTAACATGAAGCCTTCTGAGATCTGGAAGAAAATTGCATTCGGTGAGAATCGCTGAAGCAGCAAGTCATTGTTAGGGTTGTAAGTGTATCTTATCCCTCAGTACTTTAAGGCTGAAACAAAGGTTGAGACTCATGGCTATAATATATTTAAAGTAAGATTCAATTTGTAAAAATTGCAATTGATTTCCAACTTTTAGAAAATAATCTATATTACAGTATAAACAAAACCCACTGCCACAGAGTCGACTTCAACTCATAGCAACCTATAGGACAAAGCAGAACTATCCCATAGGGTTTCCAAGGCTGTAAATCTCTACAGAAGCAGACTGCCTCATCTTTCTCCCATGGAGCAGCTGATGGGTTTAAACTGTCAACCTGTTGCTTAGCAGATGAATGCTTTAATCACTGCAGTACCAGAGCTCCATACAGTATAACATAGTATAAAGTGAGATACCCCTTTGCATATAACACATACCATTCCTCATGGACTGAAGTAGCTAGGATCCTCTCATTGGGGAAGGAAAAGTCTTAAACAGAGATAGCAAAATGCTAGGAAAAGGAAAGTTAAAAGATGCGTTGAGACTTTCACCATGTGCTCACTAAGAAGGGAAGTTCCTGCATGTTCTATCAAGCTACTAATCACTAACAGACTTGGTCTGCTCCTCAGCAAACCTAAACACACAATCTTCTTGGTATGCGACTGCCTCCTGGGGGCTGGACTAAATTACTACTCTTCTGAAAGAGGAAAAAGAAATGCTGACGTTATTTTCCACTAACAACACAATGCAAAACGTCCATATCAAATAACTAGCAGGTCTTTCCTCAATAATCTCTTTTTTTTTTTTTGGCGGGGGGGATGTCATCTTTATTTCTGTCTGAATAACTGGGAACTAAGTATATAATAAAACTTAATTATAAAAAGTGGTTGTTAATATGATTAAGAACATCAAGACTTACATAGCATTTTGCATATTCAAAGCACTTAGCCAACATTAAGTGATTAATCTTTACAACATTCTTGAGGTCAATATCACCATCATCTTTTTACAGAAAAGTAAATTGCAAAGTTAAGTGAAGTATTAGAACTTCAGGAACTAGTCAGTAACTAATCAGCAAAGTGCCTCAGGAGAATGGTTTAATGTAAAATATGGAGCACTAAACATAGTGGCTAAGACACTTGCCTGCTAACCAGACGGCTGGCGGTTCAAACCCACCAGCCACTCCTTGGAAGGAAGGTTGGGCAATCCTACTTCCATAGTGATACTGCCTCGGAAACCCAAGGAGGGGTCGCTATGAGTCAGGTATGACTCGACGGCACATAACAACAACAACAACAACAAACACATTTACTCATCTCTAATACCTCCTAACCTACCTTAAGGAGAAATTAATTACTCTTTATCTAGGGCCCCACAGTGTTTTCTATTTTCCTCTCAGAACCAAACCAAACTCATTGCCACTGAGTCAATTCAGACTCATAGCAATCTCCACTGGGTTTCCAAGGCTGTAAATCTTTACAGAAGCAGACTGCCTCATCTATCTTCCATGGACCAGCTGGTAGGTTTGAACCACTGACCTTTTTGTTAGCAGCCAAATACCTTAACCACTATACCACCAGTGCTCTGTATTTTCCTCTAGTATACAACTTACCACTTTTGTACTATAGTTATTAAACTGCCAGCCTCCATTGCTAAACTCTGTACCTCCACAGTATTTTGCAGTGTCTCTCACATAGCAAAACACAGCAATGAGGCGTTTTAGTCATTCGCTCAACTATTCAGCTGCTACATGCCAGGCACTGTTCCAGACACAGGGAGACAGGGGTGGGAAAAAAAGCAAGTGCTTTAGTGGAGCACACATTCTAGGGGGTAAAAGCAGATGACCAAAAAAAGACAGAAAAAAGGTAGTAAGGAAAATATTGAGAAAATTTAAATAGGGCCATGTGCCAACTGGTCACACAATTACTTTAGAGTAGGCAGTGATATTCAAGCTGATACCTCAACGCAAGGAAGAGCAAACCTCAACTATATGGGAGAAAGATAATTCCAGGGGGCAAGTGCAAAAGGCCCAAGATGGCAAGACATGCTAATACTCATAGGACAGAAGACTGCGGTTAGAGTATGGTGGGCCAAGTAGTGAGTGATACAAAATGAGATCAGAGAGATGGGCAGAAGCTACATCAGGGACCGCTTGGGCCACAATAAGAGTTTCATTCCAAGTGAGATGGGAAGTGATTTAGGGCTCTGTAATATGAGTTTGCTGATCTGAATTGCTGTATATTTTCCTAGTAGGTAGTGCTAAATGGAAAATTAATACTATGAATGGAAAATTACTGTGGTATTGGTTAGGGAGTCTTTCTACTGTAATAAATTACTTTTTAGTGAAACGTTATTTTATAATTAAATTTCATCATATAAGATAAAACAGCAGCGTCTACTAACATTTTAATAGAAGTTAGAATAATGAGATTTTGACAGCCATTATTGGGAGAAACTGAAGAGCCCCTGCATAAACCAGTGTATATTATAGATGACTGCAGGAGAATCTTACGCTAATTACTTTTTAATTTTGCAAAGCCTAAGATATCTCCAAACAGCTCATGGTGAGTGCCAGATATCTGGAAAGGAGGTTCCTGAGTGAAAGTCTAAAAGTGTCATTAAATGTAATAAATCTCGTTCTCTTACCAGAGAAACTAGAATGAAAAAAATAACATACATTCAGGAGAGAAAACTCACATTAGCTGAACAAAACACAGCAATCGCCTCAAAATTAAGGTCAGGTTCTTATTTCACCTGAGATGACAGAGACGCTACAGGAGCCTCCGAACCAATGACACGCCATCACACCCAGACTCAGGTAACTTCAGTCCCCACATAATCACTGCAGAGAAAATATTAATATGGAATACCAGGTGGCAGGATCTCAAACATTTGTTATAGTAAACTCTGTATATTGTTTACTCATTTAATGTTTTACAAACAAGGAACTCTCTTGAAAATGAAATCTCTGTTAGGTACTCTAAAGGACATGTAATAACTCCTACTGGTAATTCAATTTCCCATCTTCCCAAAAATGTTCCATATGTCCTCTTCACTTCTTTTTTAACTTTTGTAACATCATGACATTGAAATTATATCCAGGGCCCTACAAAAGAAACTATGTACACAAGCATTCAGGTTGGATTTTTTGTTTGTTTATTTGTTTTTGTTTAAACACAATTTCAAACCTGTTTCTTAAACCAAAATGTAGTATATGGGAGGGGCTAAGAATTGCCTCCAATACATAGGCAGGAACACCGAAGAAGTGACTGAGAAATATACTGTAAAACACATGACTCTATTTCCAGTCCTCCAAGAAAACCAAACCAAACCCACTGCCATCAAGTCAATTCCGACTCATAGCAACTGCCATTGGGTTTCCAAGGCTGTAAATCTTTACGATAGTAGACTGCTTCATCTTCCTCCCACACAGTAGCTGGTAGGTTTGAACCCCCAACCTCTAGTTAGCAGCCAAATGCCTTAACCACTACACCACCAGAGCTCCTTAGTTAACAGAAGGGGCTAAGAATTGCCTCCAATATGTAGGTAGGAACACAGAAGAAGTGACTAAAAAATATACTGTAACACACACGACTCTATTTCCAGTCCTCCATGGAAACCACACCAAGCCTACCACCAACCAGTTGATTCTGACTCATAGCAGATGTACAGGACAGAGCAGAACTGGCCCATGGGGTTTCCAAGTCTATAAATCTTTGCAGAAGCAGACTGCCTCATCTTTCTCCTGTGGTTGGTCAGTTCAAACCACCAGCCTTTTGTTAGCAGCTGAATGCTTTAACCACTGCACCACTCAATTCCAATCCTCCAAGAACACCATCAAAATGATTACAGAGAAGCAGGGTGACTGGCAACCAGCAGTATAGCCACTAGTCAATATGACTTGCTCTATTTATGTGGAAAAATACAAAGTTCATAGGGAGAATGAATATTAGACATAAAAGAAAAAGACTTAACTTTTTTACTCACCAAATAACCAAATTCACTGCCATTGAGTTGATTCCAATTCATAGCAACCCCCACTGGGTTTCCAAGGCTATAAATCATTACGGAAGGAGACTACCTCATCTTTCCTCCAAGAGCAGCTGGTGGGTTCAAACCACCGCCCTCCTGGTTAGCAGCCAAATGTTTTAACCACTGTACCACCATGGCTCCTTAAGTTTTTTACTATATATCAGTATTTCCTGATTAATAATATCTAGTACTAACACTACTAGATAATAATAAAAATCTTCTTATATATTTAGTTCTTTATATTTTACAAGGAATTTCCACATACATGAATTCAGTCGGGCAAGTCACAAACCCTCTGCCTCCCAATTTACTTCATCTGTAAAAACAGGAATAAAAATTTTCACCATGCTTAGGGTTAAACCAAGGAAAACACAAAATAATAAATGTGATCTTAACTTGAAAGCTGTAAACATTACTACATATACATATGTAAATTGCCTAAAGATAAATACAAAAATGTCTTACTTATAACCAAGGAATAGTTGACATGGTGTTATGTATGTATGCAATGACTATCTACGAAACGTGTGTTACATCACTTTAGAGCATCTTGGATATGAAGAGGATATGAAGAGGCAAAATTTCCTCTATCTACTTGATTGCTCACCAGAAGGCTGGCGGTTCAAATCCACCAGCCACTCCTCGGAAGGAAGGTTGGGCAATCCTACTTCCGTAGTGATACTGCCTCGGAAACCCAAGGAGGGGTCACTATGAGTCGGGGCCGACTCGACGGCACATAACAACAACAACAACAACATTGGGGCTTAGAAAACTAACTCCCTTAGTTCTGATAATGGTGAGGTCAGAGTTAAAAGAAGATCAAAATATGAACTTACACAAAAATAACTTATTATGTTTTATCAAGAATAAAAATAAGAATGAAAAGGGAGTGCACTGTATTCCCATTACATTAAAGGGGCAGGATTATGACTGTGGTTATTCATGATACATAACAAATCTTTAGAGAAATATGCTACATGTAAGTAACTTTACTGTTGAATTCATGATTTGGTAGATTGCCAAACTACCAGTGAAAGGCTAGTTCAATGAAAATTACAAGAGCACAAGTACAGTATGATCTATACAAGGCAAAAGAACAGTAAAATCAAGAATAAAGCTTCTCTGTGGCACTATATAAATATCAAACTATAGGGAATTTACATGAAGAATCCAACATCTCACTTTAAGAGTAGGTTGTAATAAATTTGAGAATATAACCAAGAAAGTCACATGCAACCCTTCCGACTTGTTAGGATAAAAAGGAAAAAAGAAAAAGAATAGCCACATCTTACTGTTGTGTTGTTGTTGTTATGTGCAGTCAAGTCAGACCTGACTCACAGTGACCCCTCCCTGGGTTTCCGAGGCGGTATCACTACGGAAGTAGATTGCCCAACCTTCCTTCCGAGGAATGGTCAGTGGGTTTGAACCGCTAGCCTTCTGGTTAGTAGTCAAGTGCCTTAGGCACTATGCTACCAGGGCTCCCACATCTTACTAGGACAGGTGAATAGCAAGGTCTTCATCTCCGTCTCTAAACTGTGTGATTTAGCCACTATCTTGTCTATATAAATCAAATGTTAAGGGGTTTTATTGTTACCTAGTAAATGGGCAAGCCATTCTCAAGTTGTGAACCTCTGGTAACTCTTTATAATCATCTTTTTAATACCTTCTCCATCCTAATGCTTTGCTTATGACACTAATTGTCAAATGTCTATGATTAGCTTGCCACAATGGCTCATGAACCTGCATCAATGCTGATCTGATTCTAGTGGGAGCCACAAAATCAGTCCAAAGTAATTCAGTCCATGAAGGATGCAGTTAAGCATGAGCCCTAGATCCATGTCAATCAGAAGAAGGCTCTAGATTGAAATTTTAAAATGGTCCTAAGAACCACAACGTCTCTACTCAATAAAATACTAATCCAAAGGTCAGAAGTCATTTGTTTCCTAGGTATATTTGGAACCAGAATAACAAACTGCTTTTCTTGGAATACAGTAAGTTGACAACCAATCAATTAATTTTAACTCTCTTATGCTCAATAAGAAAATACAGGTGATCAACCATGATTCTCCATTCTTTCTTCCAACAACTATTAATGGAAGGTCTTATAATGTGCCAGGAACTTACTAGCTTGATCACCCAGCATGGTTTACAACTGTCAGAGAACCTTCCTATAAATATAATAGTATAATGAAACCTTCTTCGTTAGCCTTTTTAAAAATAATCTATGTGCAAGGTACATGTTCCTCAATCAATGAGTTAATTAAATATAATAAAAATTGATACAGACTATGGAAAAAAACTGATGTAGAGTACAAAAATAGATATATAAAGAACAGAAGCAGAGAAATGCTTTACATTCATTCCAACTCTACAGTCTACAAAGATAAGACTCTTATAATTAGACTATTCATATATATTGAATATTTATCATTATGCACTTGAAAATTCATAACCTCTTAAAAGAAAAAAAAAAAAAATACATGAACCCAACCCATCAATCTACACACATACACACACAAACCCACTGCCATCAAGTCAGTTCCAATTCACACAGTGACCCTACAGGACACAGCAGAACTGCCCACAGGGCTGCCAATGCTATAAATCTTCACGGAAGCAGACCGCACCACCAGAACTCCTTCAGTCTACACGCTGTTATGTTAGGTGTCGTCCAGTCAGACCAACTCATGGCTACAGGAGACCACTAAAAACACCTAATGTAGAACAGCCTTAACTAAAAATTAAACACAAGAGGGCGCACAAGTCCTCTTCATAAAACCATAACCAACCCAAACACTGCCATCCAGTCAGATCCCACTGAACCCCCCTTGGGTTTCCGAGGCAGTATCTCTACAGAAGTAGATTGCCCAGTCTTCCTTCTGAGGAGTAGCTGGTGGGTTTGAACTGCCAGCTTTCTGGTTAGCAGTCAAATGCCTTAGACACTATGCCACCAGAGCTCCTAATGTATTATTATTTTATCATTAAGGAAAATTATGACTTTTAATCAGAACTTTTTACCACCACTTAGTCTACCTTCTCCTTGGAATATCTACTATGCAGAAGTTAGCAATTCTTAAAATGTTTATTTTCCAGTATCATGAATACTATCCACTGAATGTTGTGTTGGATATATTTTTTACCACAATCCCAAAACACTTATCTATTGATTGATTAGAATCATAATAAACTTACTTGTGGAAAACAGATCTCCAACTTTCAGAAACGTATACAAATCTGTATCATATTAATATAAGCCATTTAACTTTTGGGTACTGAATGTTCTATCTATAAAGTCCTTTTCCAAGAGAAGCCAACCTATCCCAAATGGTGGACCACTATCTGAGAAGCTCCTGTGCGTTAGACAACCAGGCTAAGATTACAGAGCCTGGAGGCTGAGGCATACTCTGAAATAATTGAGGAGCATATCCTGCCTAACCCAAGATTCACAGTAAAGGAGTATCTATACACACACACACACACACACACACACAACACACATACACAGCTCCAGGTGTGTAGCTCTCTTGAGCTGTGTTGTTGCTGTTAGTTACCAGTGAGTCAATTCCACCTTATAACCCCAAATGTGCAGAGTAGAACTGTACTCCACAGGGTTCTCTATAACCCTAACGCTATCTGAGGAGCCCAGGTGGCGCAGTGGGTAAGTCATTTGGCTGCTAACCAGAAGGTTGGTGGTTCAAACCCACCAGCTGCTTCACAGGAGGAAGATAAGGCAATCTACTTCTGTAAAGATTTATACTCTTGGAGAACTTAAGGAGCTCTCTGAGTCTGAATCAGCTTGACAGCAGTGGGTTTAATCCTATCTGAGAGCCCTGGTGGCATAGTGCACTCAGCTGCAAACCAAAAGGTCAGTGGTTCAAAACAAAAAATCTCAGCAGGTCAAAGCCACTAACCCCTCTGCAGTAAAAAGATGTAACAGTCTGCTTCCATAAAGATTAAAGCCTTGGATATCCTATGGGGCAGTTCTACTCTGTCCTGTAGGGTCACTATGAGTCAGAATAGACTTGCCAGCAATAGGTTTGTTTTTTTAAAACTTACTTGTGACACATGAAATTATTCTAGATGCCAACTTTGTCATACTCGGCCTAACTCCTACACAGAAGAGGCTCCCGGCATGAGGACTTGTGGTAGACAAAGGCACAAAAATACAGTGCAACTTGTGAAGGAGAACTCAACAGGACTGCCTTGTTTTCTGGGTCTTAAAAGTTTTCCACTTTTGACAGGGTGCAGTATTACCACTTTTCTATTGCTTGTTTTAGTGGAAAATATCTGAGTTTTCCTTCTCTGCTTTACAGTTTCAGTTTCCAGCTTTCATAGGTTCTACTGTATTACTTACTTCTTAAATATTATCATGCTAAAGAAACTAAAGAAAGAGATGGGCTGGCTGCCAGAAACAAGAGTCAGGAAGCAGCCCCGACTAGTAGCAGTGAGCTGCAGGTGAGGCAGAAGGAGCAACGGCACAGTCCAAAACACAAGGGATTAAAAAGTATAGTAATGAGAGTTGAGGGCACAAAACTAGGAAATGGTAATCAGGAACCCAAAAGAGGTCAAAATCCATGCAACCAAGTTACTTGTATCTCAGAAGGAAGGTTGGGCAATCTATTTTCATAGTGATACTGCCTCGACAACCCAAAGAGGGGTTGCTATGATCAGGTCTGACTCGACGGCACATAACAACAACAACAACAAGTTACTTGTATAGTGCGGAGGTGGTGCAGACCTGATACTACATGCCTATTTGGATTAGAGACAGGTTGGGCAACCTACTTTTGTAGTGATACCACCTCGGAAACCCAATGAGGGGTCGCTGTGAGGCGGGTCTGACTCGACAGCACGTAACAACAACAATAATAGACTTCTTGCCAGTGACTGATCCTGACCAAAAACAAAAGAGTGTTTATGAAGCACATAACTGAGACAATGGGTGAGATTTTAATGGTATGGACTGGACAGTAGTCCACAGTATGTATCAGTTTAATGTCCTGACTTTGATGGTTGTACTATGGTATAAACTGTTAATGCGCCTGGCTACTAACTGAAGGTTGAAGGTTCAAGTCCACCCGCGGGAGCCTCAAAAGAAAGT
>NW_006921784.1:4205701-4207084 GCF_000298275.1 Orycteropus afer afer
TAAATGTGCAAATAACTGACAATGCCCAGGGGCCTTATGGGAGACTCACTTCAACACCAAACAGAAAAGCTGTCAATCAAATGGTAGCAACTGGAAAATGTACTTTTGTTTATAGTCTTTTCTTGAAAAATAAAGAAACAAACACTGCTTTGTACCTTCTTACATGTACCAAAAAAAGACAGAATTATTTTAACTACTGTTTACCTCACCTTTAGTATAGACTTCTTTATTTTCTTTTGTTGTTGTTATTGGGAATATACATAGCAAAACTTACAGCAATTCAACAGCTTCTATACGTGCACTGATTACATTCTTCGACTTGGGCAACCATTCTCACTTTCCTTCTCTGAGTTGTTCCTCCTCCATTACCATAAACTCTCTACCCCCCTAAAGTTCTTATCTTGCCAGTTGCTGTCAGTATGATGCATATAGATAGATACTGATAAAGCCAACTGCTCAAGGCAGACATTCTTTATTGGTTAGTTTTAAGAAGACATAAGGGGATATTTTTGGTTTAAGGTTTAAAGATTATTTTGGGGCAGATTTCCGGTAAGATGGAGGAGTAGGCAGACAAGCGACACAGACCCTCTCCAACAAAGAAAAGAGAAACCAATCAACAGAGATACAGAAGATAATCCTGGAGCCCTGAGCTTTGAAAGGAACTATACAGAAGTGGATTAGGCACCAACTAGTGGAAAACCCTGAATGAAAAACAGTGAGTACAGAGACGGTCAGAGCTACGGACCATCAGCAACTCTGATGAGACCAACAGCCTGAATATTTCCAAGTGGTGTTGGGACCTGAGAATTGACCTAAAGATCAGCCCTGGTCACCAAGGGCTGCAGGGAGGACTGCACTGGTAACCTATGACTAGGAAGGGAAACAGCAAGGAGGGAGACAACCTGAGCTTTGGACTTCATGCTGTCTGGAGGGTGCAGCCATTTTGAATCTTTACAAATGGCAGATATTTGGGATATTTAAAGTAACGGAAGGTGCAGCCGTTTTGAATCTTTACAAGTGGCACCCATTTTGGATTTTAGAGTGACAGCATTCTCATTCAGATTCCAGGGACCTAAGAATAGGCTCTAGCTGCCAAGGTTGGTAGAGACATACAAGAGGATGACAACAGGAAAGGAGACAGGTGATGAGTGTATAAGTGCTGCCAACTAGTGAATAAAGGAGTACAGCACAGTACCCTATGTACGCAGATAACATACAAAGAAAACAAAAATCGTGGGCAAGTCACTCCAACATACAATCACCAATTAAATATAAACACAAAAATGTCACAATGCCTCGGAGACAACAGACCATCACAGTCCACACAAAGAAGCAAGATAAAGCAGGAGAAACAAGGGACCAGGATACAGAACCAAAACACAT
>NW_006921784.1:4208584-4210946 GCF_000298275.1 Orycteropus afer afer
TGCCCCATCTTCCTTCCGAGGAGTGGCTGGTGGGTTTGAACCTCCAGCCTTCTAGTTAGCAATCAAGTACCTTACGCTCTATGCTACCAGAGCTCCCAAGCAAATACTAAAACAATAGCAACGAAGGAAGTGATAACACGATCCATAAACAAAATGAGCTCAGCATAGAAAATGATATGGAACAAAGAAATTGACACCACAAAAAAGCATGTAACAAACATGACAGCAACAAATTCATATTTTCCAATAGTTACATATCTGGCAAGGGACTTATTTCTAAGATTTATAGAAAACTCCAATGCCTCAACAGCAAAGGAATTAACAATCCAATTGAAAAATGGGCAGAAGGCATGAATGGACATTCACCAAGGAGGATATACAGGTGGCCCATGAAGAGATGCTCACAATCATTGGCCATCAGAGAGATGCAAATCAAAACAACGAGAAACCGTCTCACCCCAGCACTGACGGCAAGGTTCAACGAGACAGAAAATAACAAATGCTTGCGGGGATGTAGAGAGATTGGGACTCTCATACACTGCTGGTGGGACTGTGAAGTGATACAACCACTGTGGAAAGCAATATGGCGATTCCTTAGAAAGCTGGAATTGGAGATACCATTTGACCCAGCAATTCAATTACTAGGTATATATCCTAGAGAGGTGAGAGCCAGGACAGGAACAGACACACGCACACTCACGTTCATCACAGCACTATTTACAATAGCAAAAAAGATGGAAACAACCTATGTGCCATCAGCGGAAGAGTGCATGCCCAAACTATGGTACCTACATACAACGGAATGCTATGCACCACTAAAGAATAATGTAGAGTCTGCAACAACACTGCATAATATGGATTAACTTGGAGGACATTATGCTGAGTGAAATAAGTCAATCACAGGACAAATATAGTATTAGTTCATTGTTGTGGAGGGTCAAGGAAAGGTTTATATATGGAAGGAAACGTTCTTTATTGGTTGCTAGGGATGGGGGGGAGAGAACACTGCAAAAAAAATGCGTTGATCCATGTCACTTTAGTTTTGTGTATTTTGCTGTATATAAATTATAGTTCAATAAAATGTATTTAAAAAAGGGAAAAAAATGATTATTTCAGGGAAATAGTTTCATTTCTTAATTTAAATTTTTATCTTCTTTTAAAACTCAAAAATATTAAATTAGTATCATCAGAATATACAATATTCTATTAACTGACAAAACAATCAGGTATACAAATTCCATAGGAAAATAAACACATTGAAAATCTAAGACTTATTTAAAAAAAAAAAAAGAAAAGAACAAGCGTATGTGTGCATGTGTGAGCGCGTGTGCATGCGTGAGTGCGTGTGTGCATGCATACAGAGTTGCAGATGTATTACAAAAGGACTCAAGAACTCCTCAAACTGGATAAAAACTGTTACCTACAGGAAATAGTTAACCCCCCGGACTGTAATGGGGTGAGAAGTAGACAAAGGGGGAATATAATTTTTATTGTTTGAGATTTTTCCAACTAGTAGGAGTTACTTTTATAATTTAAAAAGTATATAGATAGAGACACACACACACCATTTATAGACTGGCCAAAAAAGACCTGAACAGAACGTCAAATGCATACACATCATAAGCATGTCATACCATTGTGCATATTTAAAACATAAGAAATAATGGCCTATATTAAAAACAATAAACCATTTACTCCCAAAGATAAACTGGTAATAACATTTGTTTTGTTAATGAAATCCGCATCACTAAAAGAAGTGACATCCAGCTCTGGTGTATTTACCTTATGGTAGAAGTGCCTAAGCATTTGACTGCTAACCAGAAGGCTGGTGGTTCAAACCCACCAGCCACTCCTTGGAAGGAAGACTGAGAAATCTACTTCCATAGACATACCACCTCAGAAACCCAAGGAGAGTTCTCTTATGAGTCAATGACTCTATGGCAGTGAGCTTGGTTTTGGTTTGGAGTTTAGAATATATCACTTAAATTTAAGGGAAGTGTCACATTCTTGCATATGAAAAGTCCCCTTTCCTTTTTATCACTGGAGAGGTCTACAAAAAGCTTCTGAATAACTGAATGTCACCACCTTAAAACCAACAATAAAATTAAGCAAAAGAAGAATGTAAGAATGACAGTGAATTTTGTTGTAAATATTTATAGTGAATTTATTATTGGATTCATAACTGTGGGATTTTGGGGGGGGGAGGAGGGAGCTCTGGTGGCATAGTGCCTAAGGCATTTGACTGCTAACAAGAAGGCTAGCGGTTCAAACAGTGACACCACATGGCTGGATGGCACTGGATCCATCCATCCATGGGTGGAAATGTCATGACAAAGAGGAGGCAATGCAATGGCTGTCCCTC
>NW_006921784.1:4211046-4226391 GCF_000298275.1 Orycteropus afer afer
CTAAGGCATTTGACTGCTAACAAGAAGGCTAGCGGTTCAAACCCACCAGCCACTCCTTGAAAGGAAGGTTGGGCAATCTACTTCCATAGTCATATCGCCTCAAAAACCCAAGGAGGGGTCGCTATGAGTCAGATCTGACTCGACGGCAGTGAGTTTGGTTTTTTTGGTTTAATTGTTCTCAGTATCATGAGGCAGCATAGACAGATGTTAAGAAAATTTAAAGTCAGGTAACCTCAGGTTCTAATTCCAGCCTTCTGCTTACTCTCTGACCCTGGGCAAACTACTGCGTCTCCCTGAACGTATCATATCTATAAAATAGAGACACACCACCTATAGCAGAGAATTGCAATGATGATCCATCTGCAAATTCAGTCAGCAAAGTATATTCCAGATCGCTCAACTTCTCTATTTCTACCACCACTACTCAGTTAAATCATTACTAGTTTCCCTGATTCTGCTTTCACTCTCCTACTTACCATTCTCCTTACAGAAGGTTTTTTTGGACTTGGTTTTTGTTTTGTTTTTTAACATAAGTCAAATTATGGAGAAGTACTACCAGAATGTCAGAGTAAGGACTTTAAAAACCTGCTTTTCCATAAAAGCAATGAGAACACTCACAAAAAAAAGTCAAAATCAACTTTTCAAGAACTCTAGAAATTAACCAAAGGCTTGAGCAAGCCAAGAACTGTTTCTTCAAGAAAAAAATGCTAAATCTCAGAACAGTGAGCTTCATGAGTTTTTGACTTGAACTATTCCCATCTCCCTCATCACAGCTCTGCAATAGCCTTGAAAGCCAGCAGCCTCCCAATAAGCTGCTGTGATAACCAGCAACCTAGTGGTAAGTAGGAGAAGATAGCTTAGAACTTCCCAAAAAGCCTCAGAGATTCCCAGAGAATCACCACTATCTGACAGCACCCTGAGTGCAAACAGCCCCTCCCCCTAGGGTGCCTGTCAAACAAAATCAGTAGCAATTGCTTATTGTTGCAGCTGCTTGAAGCAAAAGTACTCACTGGGTGTTCTGGTTATCTAGTGCCACTCTGACAAGAATATACCACAAATGGGAAGGTCTTAACAAACAGTTTATTCTCTCACAGTTTGGAGGCTTTAAGTTCAAGTTCAAAGTGCCAGGCCCTAGGGGCTGTGTGAAAGCCCCTCAACCTTGGGCTTCAGCTCTGCCTCTTACTCCCAGCCCACTGAAGCTAGAGGCATCTCTTCACTCAGGCAGCGCTGCTGAGGCTGAACAAGCCCAAGGTCGACAAATAAAAAGGCACAGTCCTGATATTACCAAACCACACGGCAGGCCATTAAAGTCCATTGTAAGTCCCAAGGTCAGCAGAGCATGGCAGGCCGCTGAACAATGACACGGCTATATGCAGGGTCCACGCATGCCATAAGCTAGAGACCATTCCCAAAGCTGCTTCTTATATATGGGAAGCAAACCACATACCCAAAGCAGCTACTCAGCTGTTTGCGGTAGATCCCACCATGGAGTTGACTGCCAGTCTCATCATGGGGAATAACTACCACCAGCTGCCCAGCCACTTAACCAGGCCCAGCCAAGTTGACACACAAACATAACCACCACACTGGATAAACAAGAGACTGCCCAAAAAACTTAAAAGTCTGGAGAATGGGACATCCATAAAGGACTTAGGAAAACCTCCAAAATATTCCTGTGAATCTAAGATTGTGAAGAGCTGTGTGTATACAGAAACTTGAGAAGGCCCTAATCATTTACTTCTGGTCACATTAAAGATTCTCAGAAGCAGAAAATAAAAGCCAAAACACAGCTGAAATCTACCAGAGCACTGAAGGTATTCCCCTAACACACACAGAAAGTCCTCTGGCAAGGCTGGAAGACTTACTCTTTCAAGGCATTTAAGGAAATTTCTGTCCAATCATTAGCTGACCACTAAGCTTACTGATCAGGGACTTCATTGGCCACATATTACAAGGAACACAAACTCTACAAAATTAGTCCTGAAAGTCAATAAACAAAAGACAATAACGACAAATCCTGGGAGAGAGGGGTTTCTGATTTCCAAATTTGACACATCGTATTATTTTAAATGTTTAATTTTCAACAACAAAAAATTATGAGACACACAAAAAAACAAGTTTGTCCCATACACAGGGGAAAAAAGCAATCAAAAGAAACTGTCCTTGAGGAAATTCAGATGTTGGACTTAAATATTTTAAATTAACTATTGCATACATAACCAAAGAACTAAAGGAAATCATATCTAAAGAATTAAAGAGAAATATGAGAACAATGTCTCACCAAATAGAGAATAAAAACAAAGATATAGAATTTATAATAAAGAATCAAATAGGAATTCAGGAGTTAAAATAAACAACTGAAAGGAAAAATTCAGTAGCAGGGCTCAACAGCAGATATGAGCTGGCAAAAGACTGAGATAATCAAGTCTGAGGGGAAAAAAAAATGAAGAAAATGAACAGATCATCAGCAACCTGTGGGAAACCACCACACATACAAAGACATGCATAATGGGGATCTAGAAGGATAGGGGAGAAAGAGGCAGAGAGAACATTAAAAACAAAGGCTGCAACATCCCAAGTTTTATGAAAAGTTATTAAATGTCCAACAAGCTCAATAAACTCCAAGTAGGATAAACTTAAATCCATATCTAACCACATTATAGTCAAACTACTGAAAGACAAAATATCTTGAAAGCTGCAAGACAAAACAACTCCTCATGCAGAAAGATCCTCTAAAAGATTAAAGCTGACTTCTCATCAGAAACTATGGAAACAAAAATGCAGTAGAAAGACATATTCAAAGTACTAAAAGAAAAAGATTATGAAGCAAGAATTCTATATCCAGCAAAATTATCCTTCAAAAAATAAAGAAGAAATTGAGACATTCCAGAAAAACAAAAAGTGAGAGAATTCATCTCTACCAAACATGTTCTGCAAGAAATTCTACAGGAGCCCTTCAAGCTAAAATAAAAGGGCATCAGACAGTAACTTGAATTCACGTGAACAAATAGAGGGCCAATAAAGATAAATATATAGATAAATACAAAAGACAGTATAAATGTATTTTTGTTTGTACTGCTTTTCTTCTTCTATATGATTTAAAAGACAGTGACATAAAGCATTAACTGTGTTGATGGGCCTACAATGTATAAAGATGCAATTTGTATTACAATAATAGCACAGAAGAGAGAAGAGAGAACACAGCTCCACTGGAAAGAAAGTTTTTATAACACTACTGAAACAGAACTGGTATAATCCAAACTAGTCTCTTTTAAACTAAGATTTAGTTAATTTAAACGAAACTACCAGGGAAACAACCAAGAAAATAACTCAAAGAAATATAGTAAAAGAAAGAAGGGAAACAAATGGTACACTATGAAATATCTTCTTAACTTAAAAAAGGAAGTAACGAATGAACAGAAGAGTAAAAGAGACATAAGACATACAGAAAATAAATAGAAAAATGGCAGATATAAATCCTACCTTGTAAATCATTTACACACTCCAAGCAAAAAGCAGGAACTGGCAAGACAGATAAGAAAACATGATCCAACTATATGCTGTCTACAAGACAAGCCTCTTACTTTAATTTCAAAGTTGCAAAGAGGTTGAAAAATAGAAGTATGAGAAAAGACAGATCATGCAATCAATAAGCAAAAGAGAGCCAGAGTGGCTATACTAATATGAGACTAAATAAATTTTAAGACAAAAATTGTTACCAGAGATAAAGAAAAACTTTTTATAATGAAAAATGGGCCCATCTTTCAGGAAGACATAACAATTATAAACATATGCACCTACCAACAGAGCATGCAAAAACTGACAGAATTGAGGGAAGAAATAAAAAATGCAACAATACTTTACTTTCAGTAACAGAATAATGAAGCAGGATATCAACAAGGAAACAGAAGACTTTAGTAACACTGTAAACTGATTAGACCTAATGACATCTATAGAACACTCCACTCAACAGCAGCAGAATACACATTCTTCTCAAACACACATGGAAAATTCTCAAGGATAGATATATGTTAGATCATTTAAAAAAAAAAAGTCACAATAAATTTAAAATGACTTATACAAAGTATGGTTTTCAATCAGAAAGAAATGAAATTAGAACTCACTAAGAGAACAAAACTTAAGAAAATCACAAATATGTGGAAATTAGACAACACTCTTATTGTATATCATTCCTCTAGTTAAAAGTTTCCAATGGTATCCCACAAGTCTTAGAATAAAATATAACCTATTTATCATGGCTTAAAGAATACTGAAAGTACCATGCACTGCCAAAAGAACTAACAGATCTGCCCTGGAAGAAGTGCAGCCAGGGTGCTCCTTGGAAGTGAGAATGGCCAGACTTTGTCTCACCTACTTTGGTCATGCTGTCAGAAGGGACCACTCCCTGGAGAAAGGATGTCATGCTTGGTAAAGTGGAGGGTCAGCAGAAAAGGGCAAGGCGATGGATTAACACAGTGGCTGCAATGGTGGACTCAGGTAAGGTAAGCATTGTGAAGCTGGCATGGGACCAGGCAGTGTTTTGGTGTACTTGGGTTGCAATGAGTCAGGGCCGACTTAATGGCACCTGACACCAACAACAACAAAATGCCCTGCATGACCTGGCACCTGCCCACCTCATCTCCTACTATTTCCTTTTCACCCACTCACTGATCGTGTTCCACTGGCCTTTGTGCTGTTTCTTCAATTAACCAAATTATAACCAGCTGTTTACTCTGCCTAAGGAACTCTGGTGGCACAGTCCCTAAGGCATTTGACTGCTAACCAGAAGGTTGGCCGTTCAAACTCACCAGCCACTCCATGGAAGGGAGATGGGGCAATCTACTTCCATAAAGATTTACCACCTCAAAAACCTGATGGGGGTCGCTATGAGTCAGAATCGACTCAATGGCAGTGGGGTTGGCTTTGATTTTTTGGTTTACTCTGCCTGAACTGCAGTTGGCCAAAATCTTCATGTTTGGTTCTTATAAATCTCATTCAAAACTTCTCCTCCCACAGTGTCCCTCATAACCCAGTCATCCTTTATCCCCAGTATTCTCCTTCTCGTTAAACCAAAAAACCACACCCACTGCCGTGGAGTCGCAGCCAACTCATAGCGACCCCTCCTGGATTAAATTGTCTTCAGAGCAGTTACCAATTGAGAATATTTTCGTATAATATTTGTTACTTTATTTTTTGCTTTTCTCCACTAGAAGGTAAACTCTAGTACATCTGGGCCCTTTTTTCCCTTGTTCTTGGCTAAGCCACTAAGACTTAGAACAGTGCCTAGCACACAGAAAACGTTCAATAAATATTTGTTGAATAAATGAACTGAAATTATAACAAGCACTTATAACCAAAAAGTATGTAATAAATGCACACTATTAAAACTATAAAAATTCAGCTTAGAAAATTATTTTATGCATGTCTATTAATCTCCAATGTTTTTTAAAACACTTTGTGTACTTGTCATAACAGGTAAAAGGCAAATAAACTATAAGCTCAGACTCTGGTTTGCATTATGGGAAACTGAAAATTGAGTAGTCTCCTCAGCATCATATGAGCATATCAGTGTTAGGGCTTGAAAAGAATTCTGAATTCTTCAGAGTACTTAATTGATGAACTCCTTTGCCCAGGGAAGTAGTGTAATATAGCAGTTAAGGACAAATACTTTAGAATCAGACAGAACTGGGTGAACATCCAACTCTCCCAGTTACCAGCTGGGTGTCCTAGACAAGTTAACTTATTTAATCTCTTACTAAGTCAAAATGTTATCCTTTGTAAAACTGGGACTAAAAAAATACACTTCATAAATTACAAATATTAAATTGGTATCACACATAAAGTGATTCAGACAATCATGTGGAAATAAGAATTTAATAAGAGCTATAATGTTTTTAGTGCTACAGTGAAACCTGTAAGAGCTAGAACTTGATGGGACTGCCTTGTTTCTCTGGGTCTCTGAAGGTTTCTGCCTTTAACAGGGTACAGTCTTACCACTTTTCTATTGCTTATTTTAGTAGGAAATATTTGAGCTTACCTTGTCTGACAGGTTTCTGCCTTACACAGATTCCAGCTTTCACAGGTTTTATTATATTGTAATACTAGGGAAATATGATGCCAAGATATTTTTAAACGTATTTTTTCTCATCTATAACTCTTTCATCAACTATAATATCTGACAGATCAGGTGTAATACTTTGTCATCAGGTATTATTAAACTGTCACCAGGTATTACACCTGATGAGAGGACTCTTGTCATCAAGTATAATCAATGAATAAAAATATGAGAAGAGTTTTACATCTAGGCAGGATGAGGAGGTACTTTCAATGTTGTGCATTCATTGTGAAACCCTTCCTTATGCAGTGCTACACGATATGAAAATCCACTATTCCTCTGGGTTTCTCTTCCTACTTTGAAAACTTCTATAACTCATAATTCACACTAAAATCATGGTAACTACTCCACAACTGATTTGCTGGAAAAGATGTGATCCAAGAAAGTTTCAGAACAGAAAGATAATGGGTAAAAAACCAAACTACAATAGACAGACTAGATATGTTCTAGGAATAAAAGTACATGAATATGATAAACATATACCATACTGTACACGTGGTGAAGAACACTGAGATAGATTGCAAAAATGGCCACAAATGTGTTCCCCTTCGTGTATATACACTCTTGGCTAATACTCTCCTACAGTGTGACTTTCTTTGGCCAATGAGGCCAAAGCAAACGTGACACTTTGTAAGCACATTAGTGCTTGCCCTCTCTTGCAGCTGCCATGTGAATAAGCCCAGGAAAACCTGCTGGATGATGAGAGACACATGGCCCAGCTGCCCCTGTCACCCTGGCCAACAACATGCCATGTCAGTCTGTCCTGGATGACCCAACCACCAGCCAAACCTCTAAATGACCTCAAACATATCAACAAGCCAAGCAGAGATCAGCTGGGCCCACTTGGACAGAACAGCTACCCAGTGGAATGTTAAACTAAATAAACTGTTTATTGCTTTCAGACACTAAATTTTGGAGTACTTTGTTACAGAGCAAAAGCTAACAGATTCAAGTTGTTGTTAGTTGCCAGTGAGTCAGTTCCAACTCATGGTGAACCAAACCATGTGTGCAGAGTAAAACTTCTCCATAAGGTTCTCGTGGATGTGACTTTAAAAAAAAAAAAAAAAACTTTTTATTGTGATTTGAATGAAAGTTTACAGAGCAGATTAGCTTTCCATTCAACAGTTCATATCCATTTTGTTTCAGGACACTGATTGCAATCCCCACAATGTAACAGCATTCATCTCAATTCCTTCCTGTGCTTCCCACTGTCACTCCTTCCTACCCTCTCCTGCCTTCTTAACTTTGTCTCTGTGTAAATGCTGTCCTTTTGATTTCATATCATTGGGTTCCAAGGAGTGCATACCTCCCTGGTATTACTGTTCACCTGACAGATCCATCTACTGTTTGGGAAAAAGGTGAGCAACAGGGGTGAGTTCAGTTCCAGGCTTGAAGGGTGACTAAGTCTTAAGTGTTCCACCAGTCTCTATCAGACCAATAAGCGTGGTCTTCTTTATGATTTTGAGTTTTGTTCCACATTTTTTTCCCACTCTGTCCAGGGAAGGACCAACAGTTGCACCTTAGACGGCTACTGACAAGCTTTTAAAACCGCGGAACAATGTGATATTTTGGAAGAAAATCACCAGCCCTGCCTTCTGCGATGTCTCTTGATGAGTTCGAACCACCAATCTTTTGGCTAGTAATCAAGTACTTAACTGATTCACCACCCAGGGACTCCTGTGGATACAAGTATTGACTAACAACACATTCCCTTTTTGTTAATGTATTTATTATATTTTAAATATTTTCTCATAGAGAAGAATCAGAATACCAAAACAATGGGGGGGGAAAGAAAAAGAAAAGCGAGATTAACAAATTGAAAAAATGAAACCGACAAATTAATGAAATAGTATTACCATGGAAGACAACAGCAGACTTGTACTTGCCTAAAGTAAGGAGCTCAGGTGGCACAGTGCCTAAGGCATTTGACCGCTAACCAGAAGGTTGGTGGTTCAAACCCACCAGCCACTCCGCAGAAGGAAGACTGGGAAATCTACTTCTGTAAAGATTTACCACCTTGGAAACCCAAAGGGGTCACTATGAGTCGGAATTGACTCAATGGCAGTAAGTTTGGGTTTTTTGTTTGTTTGTTTTTTAAAGTAAATGCCCAAAAGACAGTTACTGAATTGAAACAAACTATACAGACCACACACATAAAAGAGCAATAGGATTTGATAAGTTATTCAAAAGAACATATGTCCTGTAAAGTCTGCCCTCCATATCCACGGGTTCTGTATTCATTGGTCCCACAACCACAGATTCAACCAACTGCAAATCCAAATTATTCAGGAAAACAAAGCACAATTAAGTGGTCAAAGCAATCCCTCAAAGGCTAAGAGGAAGCATACAGTGCTATTCAGACAGAATTTACACTGTATTAAATATCATAAGTAATCTAGAGATGATTTAACGTATACGAGAAGATGTGCATAGGTAATATGCAATTATTACACCATTTTCTACTGAGGACTCAAGCATCCATGGATTCTGGTATCCACGGGGGATCCTGGAACAAATCCACCACAGATACTGAGAGAGAACCGTATATCTGGTGGAAAATAATTCTTTCTCTTTCTTCTGTGATGCCTACATCTTAATGGAGTATTTTCTCCATTTGGGTATCATCCCACTTTAAAAACTAATCAGCAGAAACTGGAAGGATTCAGAAGATTCCTACTGAGATTATTAGAGAGGAAAGACAAAAATGCTGAGTAAAGAATTGGAGGGCTTTTAATTAAACTTATATGTGTATAGAGGAGCTCTGATGGTGCAGTGCCTAAGGCATCTGACTGCTAACCAGAAGGCTGCAAACCCACCAGCCACTCCTTGGAAGGAAGACTGGGCAATCTACTTCCATAATGGTACTGCCTCAGAAACCCAAGGAGGGGTTCGTTATGAGTCGGAATCAACTGGACAGCGGTGAGTTTTTTTTTTTAATATATGTATAAGTATAGGATTATCACAAACATCATCATTATCAATATCCATCATGTATCAAAAAATTTGTATACAAAAAGCTAAGTGCTTAATAGGCATTATTCTAATCCTTAACATAACCTTCAAGGTATGTGATGGTAATCCATTTTACAAACGAGAAAAATGAGGCTCGGGGCGCTAAAGCAATCTGTCCAAAGACTTCACAGTTAGTAAAAAGAGGAAAGACCTAGGTCCAATCCCAAAGTACCAGCAGTCCTCATCTCAAATGGTTCTGATATACATAAATTTCATTTAACATACTTTATTTAAATAACGCCACTTTCCCCAACACCACTGTTCAAATTTCAGTTACCCTAATATATTACCTTCAAGTAACTGCATAATGTCCAAACTTTGCTGCTAGCTCTCCAATCCACAAATCACTATATAAATGAGATGGGCATCACGATTAGTGACCAATCACATCATTTGTTTCCAAGTCTATTGGAGATCGGTCAGAGCACATTTGTCATTCAGTTCACACACAAACAATGATTAACCCATGTGACATTTTATACAAATGGATATCTGAAAGAGGGAACTGACCAATAAAAATGAAAGTACAGCAAAGAGACAAATGGTAACACTGGAAGTAAAATTTGAATCAAACATAAAGGGAGTTACAGAAGAAATAGCTGACTGACACAGCTGTGATTCAAGAGATTCTCAATATTCAGCTTAAGGAAGTTAGTAAAGTGAACTTATCCATGTAAATGAGTAAAGTGGCTGAGATAAAAGGAAGAAAATGAAAAAGAGTGGGTAATACTGGCAAAAAAAACTTCACGTTACAGGAACTCACTGCGAGATTTCATCCGTGGAGTCACATGTATCAGTACCTTCCTCATATTTTATGGCTGAATAATATTCTGTTGTATTGAGAACTGTATTTTGTTTATCCATGTGTTAGAACAAAAGGAGAGAAGAAGATAGCAGGCAGAAAATGTATCGAGAAATAACGGGAGGAAATTTCCAAACTTCATGTAAGATAAAAATGCGTAGATTCAAACGTATCATAAGCACCAAGCTGGCTAAGAAGAAGGCCATGCAGGGACACATCAATAATTGAACCAATGCCAAGCAAGTGCAAATCTTAACATTAGTAAGAGAAAACAATGTATTACAACGTGATAACCAGCTGACTTGTCATCAGAAAGTATAAAAGCCACAAGGTAGAAAAACATGTTTTTAAAGTGATGCAAGGCAAAAAAAAAAAGGAACAATAAAAACCTGAACTCTATATCCAGTGAAAATACCTTCAAGAATGAGGTGACAAGTGAGTTTTTCTGAAAAAAAGAAGAATTACTTGCCATCAGAACTGCATTACAAGAAATGCTAAAGTAAGTTCTTCAAAATGCTCATGATCATTAGCCATTAGAGAAATGTTTATCAATGAGCATTTGATAAGCAAGATAAACAAAGAGATATCATCTCACCCCAATAATAATACAAAACCAAAACCAAACGCACTGCTGTTGAGTCAGATTTGACTCACAGAAACCCCTCTTTGGGTTTCTAAGGCAGTATCACTATGGAAGTCGATTGCCCAACCTTCCTTCTGAGGAGTAGCTGGTGGGTTTGAACCGCCAGTCTTCTGGTTAACAGTCAAATGCCTTAAGCACTATGCCACCAGAGCTCCTTCCCAACAATAATAGCAAAGTTAAAACAAAACTGAAAACAACAAATGCTGGCAAGGGTATAGAGAGATTGGAACTCTCATACCCTGCTAATGGGACTGTAAAATGGTACAACTACTGTTGAAAATGGTATGGTGCTTCCTTAAAAAGTTGGAAATAGAAATGCCATATGATCTAGCAATATCACTACAATATCACTATATATCCAAGAAGAGTAAGAGCTGTGACATGAGCAGATACATGCACACCGATTTCATTGAAGCATTATTCACAACAGCAAAAAGATGGAAATAAACTAAGTGCCCACCAATGAATTAATGGATAACAAACTATAGTACATACACACAATGGAATGCTACATTAAAGAACAATGATGAATCCATGAAACACCTCATAACACGGATGAACCTGGAAGACATTATGCTGAGTAAAACAAGTCAGTCACAAAAGCAAAAATATTATGAGACCACTATCATAAAAGTCAAGAAAAAGTTTACATATAGGGGAAAAAAATTTGTTGATGGTTACCAGGAACAGGAGGAAAGGAAAGAGAAAAAACTAACTAGAAAGTAGACACATATAACCTGAGTGAAGAGAAAGGCATATACAATAAGGGGGGGCGGGGGTCAGCACAAAATGAGCATGGCAAAGGAAGACACCGGGAGGTACAACGAGTTGAAGGCAACAAAGGCAAATACTATTATATACATAATCCTCAAATGCCAGTAATAAAAATTATAATCTACAAGTGGATACACAGGTAGGCATGCAAGGTGAATAGGTATGAGAAAGTGAACAGGGTTACCCTCATGCGTATATATAGGTTTAAACCAAAACCAAGCCCACTGCCGTTGAGTCAATTCCGACTCATAGCAACCCCCATTGGGTTTCTAAGGCTGTAAATCTTTTTGGAAGTAGATTGCCTCATCTTCCTTCAGCAAAGCAGCTGGTGGGTTTGAACCTCTGATCTTTGGACTAGCAATCAAGTATCTTACCCACCATACCACTAGAGCTCCTTACACACAGGGTTAGCAGAGGAAATTTCTACATATGTGTTTGTATGTGCTGCAAATGGATATGTACATATGTAGAACATATGGGAACAAAGTTATGTAAAGTTCTTAGCCTTAACCAAGCACTTTGAGGGAGTGAGTCACTGGTGTTGGGGGCTTAGGACCATAATCTCGGGGAACCTCTGGGTCAATAAGCATAATACAGTTCACAAAGGCAATGTTCTACATTCTACTTTGGTGAGCAGTGACTGGAGTCTTAAGCTTGGGAGAGACCATTTAAGATGTAACTGTTTGGCCTCTCTCCATCTGGTGCAAAGAAGAGAAAAGAAAACCAAAGACTCAAGGAAACAATTAGTCCAAAGGACTAATGGACCATAACAACCACAGCCTCCATTAGCCTGAGATCAGAAGAACTAACTGGTGCCTATGGAAGAGATCACAATAGGAGATCCTGGATGGAGAAGGAGAAAAATAGGAAAAACCAAAAACAAAAAAAAAAAATAAAAATAAAAAGACCAGGTTTATTGGTTCAACAGAGAACGCAGGAACCTCTGAGACTACGGCCCATAGACACCCTTCAAGCCTGGAAATGGACTCACCCTGTGGCTCAATGTTCAGCCAAACAACACACAAGCCTAAAAGGTGAACAATGACACTTGTGAAGAATGCACTCCTAACAACAGTGAAAAAAGTGCAGCTTTTACCTAAAAGCAAAGTTAAAAAGGCAGAAAGGGGAAGGAAAGAAGGACAAATGGACACAGGGAAATGAGGGAAGAAGTGGAAAGTGCTGCTACTTTGAGGGGATTGCAGCTAATGTCACAAAACAAAGCCTGTATAAACCGTTGAATGGAAATTAATTTTTCTGTAAATTTTCACCCAAACCACAATTAAATATATTTTTTAAAAAAATTAATAAATTCTTCAGGTTAATGGAAAATTATGCTAGATGAAAATTTAAAACATCAGAGAACAAGGAAGAGTATAAGAAATGATAAAGGAGAAAACCAAAGATTCATGGAAACAATTAGTCCTAGCGACTGGTACACCATGCGATCCACAGCCTATACAACTATGAGACCAGAAGAACTAGACCAGAAGAACTAGATGGGGTCCAGTTACCACTGTCAACCACTTGGAGGGGGATCTACATAGGAGATTCTGGATAGAGAGTGAGAACAATATGGAACAAAACTCAAAATCATTTGGAAAAAAAAAAAGTGGGGGGACCAGGTTTGCTGGTCCAATACAGCCTGGTGGAACCACTGAGACTATGGCCCCTAGCTGCCCCTCAGGTCTGGAATTGAACCCACACCTGTGGTTTCCAGCCAAACAAAAGACAGGCATATGAGTTGAACATTTACCCGAGGTAGATACACTCCTTGGAGAGAACAATCATGGGAGAAAGAAGGGCTGCTTATGCACAGGGAGACAGCTCAGGGGCAGGAGTGCATGGAGGGATGGACACAGGGAAGAGGAAACTATCAGGAGAAAGTAGGAGGGGAGCTGTTGCATCGTGGTAAATTGTAGTCAACGTCATGAGACAACATGTATGTCAACTGCTGTATGGAAAGTGAATTTGCTCTGTAAACTTTCACCCAAATCACAATTTTTAAAAAAAAATTATAAACGTCTAGGCAAATATGCGGGTACTTCATGTAACTGCTTAATGCAAAAATTCTATCAGTTTTGTGGCCTTTATATAAGTAGGAAACATATAACAAATATAGCATAAACTTGGAGGAATGTGAACTGATACAGTATACAGTTTCTACAGGTTACGTGAAGTGATTCAATATTAACTGAAAGTGAACTATGAAAACTTAAGTATGCTTAAAAAAAAAACAAAACCTATTGCCATCAAGTCAATTTCGACTCATAGAGACCCTTTGGGACAGAGTAGAACTGCCCAATAGGTTCCTGAGGCTGTAACTTGTTACAAAAGCAGATTGCCACACTTTTCTTCCACAGAGAAACTGATTGGATACAAACTGTTGACTTTTTGGTTAGTAAGCAGCCACTTAACCACTGTGCCACCAGAGCTCCTTTAATTATCTAGGCATTCAATTCTGTGGATCATAACAAATTATGGATAACATTGCAAAGAATGGGAATTCCAGAACACTTCATTGGGCTCATGAGTAACCTATACATAGACTAAGAATCAGTCATTCAAACAGAACAATGAGATACTACATGGTTTAAAATCAGGAAAGGTGTGCATCACAGCTGCATTCTTTTACCATATTTATTCAATATGTATGCTGAGAAAATAACCTGAGAAACTGGACTATATGAAGAAGAACAGGCCATCAGGATCGAAGAAAGACTCATTTAACAACCTGCAGATGACACAACCGTGCTTAATGAAAATGAAGAAGACTTGAACCACTTACTGATGCAGATCAAAGACTACAGCCTTCAGTATGGGTTACATCTCAGCATAAAGAAAACAAAAATCCTCACAACTGGACCAATAAGCAATATCACAATAAATGGAGAAAAATGGATGTTGTTAGAGATTCATTTTACTTGGATTCACAATCAACACTTTTGGAAGCAGCAGTCAAAAAATCAGATGTCACATTGCATTGGGCAAATCTGCTGCGAAAGACCTCTTTAAAGTGTTAAACAGCAAAGATGTCACTTTGAAGACTAAGGTGTGCCTTACTCAAGACATTTTCAGTAGCCTCATATGCATGTGAAAGCTGGTCAATGAATACAGAAGACTGAAGGAAAACTGATGCATTTGAGTTGTGGTGTTGGTGAAGAATACTGAATGTACCATGGACTGCCAGAAGAATGAACAAATCTGTCTTGGAAAACACATAGCCAGAGTGTCCCTCAGAAGCGAGAATGGTCAGATTTCATCTCACATACTTTAGACATGTTGTCAGAAAGGGCCAGTCCCTGCAGAAGAATATCATGCTTGGTAAAGTAGAGGGTCAGTGAAAAACAGATGGATTGGCACAGTGGCTACAGCAACGGGCTCAGGCATAGCAAAGACTGTGAGGATGGGACAGGACCAGGCAACGCTCCATTATGTTATACAGAGGCTTCCTATGAGTCGGAACCTAACAACAACAACAACATCAACCACCCTGACTTAATCATTATCTACAGAACTACACCTCACAAGCAGTGAACAGGGGACACTCTGGTGGCATAGTGCCTAATACATTTGACTGCTAACCAGAGGGCTGGCAGTTCAACATTCTTTTCCAGTGTTCATAGTAGTTCACCAAGATAAACCATATGGTGGATAATGACACAAGCCTCAATTAATTTAAAAGCATTGATATCATACAGAGTGTGCTGAAGGAAGGCAGCTGCTTTCCAGCATGAGATTCACTTCTCCATAACCACCCACGGCCACTTGATTGTACTAAAGAAGCTTCTCCTGGTGACTTTTTAACCCCCATGCCATTAATCAGAAAATGTAGGGTACCTGAATAGACATTTCATGAAGGAAAACATTCAAACGTTCATCAGACACATGAGAAGATGCTCACCATTACTAGCCATCACAGAGATGCAAATCAAAACCACAATGAGATACCATTTCACTCTCACTAGGATGGCTAAGATAATTTTATATATATATATATAT
>NW_006921784.1:4226569-4232311 GCF_000298275.1 Orycteropus afer afer
CATATGACCCAGCAACTCCACTCCTAGGAAGATACCCAAAAGACTTGAAAGCAAAGACTCAAACAGAGACTTGTACACCAATGTTCACTGCAGCACTATTCACAATAGCCAAAAGGTGGAAACAACCTAAATGCTCATCAGCAGATAAATGGATAAACAACATGTGGGACATATATACAATGGAATACTACTCAGCCAGTAGGAGAAATGAAGTTTCTGTACATGTTACAGTATGAATGGAACTTGAAGACACTATACTGAGTGAAATAAGTCAATCACAAAAGGACAAATACTATATGACCTCACTTATATGAGAAGACAAAAAGGTAAATGTGTAGACAACAAAGTCTCTTAGTGATTACCAGGGGCAGTAGGGAGAGGGAAAAGGGAATGGGGTATTGGTTACAGAGTACTGAGTTTAGTTTACAGGGACAGAAAAATCACATTGACTAAAGGTAGGGTTGCACAGCCAATTAATATAACTGCTGCCAGAAAGTTGTACACCAATAATAAGCTGAACTGGCAAAAGTTGTGTGATAGATGTATTTACAAAAAAGAAAGAGAGAGAGAGGGAGAGAGAATAGCTACAGAGGCTGCTTATATACAACCAAACACCTCTTGGAATTTGTTTCTTGGTTTGGAAGGTTAGGGTCATGGTTTCAGGATATCTCAGTTAATTGGCCTAATTACGTGTTCTTCTAAACTAAACTGGGAACTAAAGAACAGGTAGGCTTACTGAAAATAAAGTATATACAAGACAAAGATAATAACACAAGCTTTGTACTCTTTAAGGAAACACACATAATTAAAATGATTTATTGGGGGGGCAAAAAACATTTCCCTGATTAAATATTACCCTGAAAATAAGCAATCACTGACAGGGAAAAAATGTTAATTATTTTTAAATTAAAGGAAAAAACATGATCATTATATCCTATGTAAAACATCTGTTTAAAAAAAAAAGGTCTAAAACCTATATAAGTAACTAGAATGAAGTCTCTCAAGAACTGGCTTTAGAAAATCAGATCTCAAACATACAGAAAAGGGATTGGACTTAGACATGGAAAGCACACTTCCACAGCAATAAAAAGGAAGCCATTCACTAGTGTTCCAACTCAATACAGCCATTCCACATTCTGCTGAGGTTTATGTTATTAAAATACTGAGTCAATAAAATGTTACATTAAAATAAGAAATCAACACGGAAGATTCTGTGAAAGTAAATGAAATTGCTACCTTTGGCCATTTGGGATTGAGAAGTCGGGCTTTGATGGCATCGTCCAGTGCCTTGTCATACTGCTGGATTTTCATGTAGGCAGCAGATCTATTGCTGTATAAGATGCAGTTCTGAGGGTCAACTGCCAGGGCTTCATTATACAGAACAATAGCTGTGTGGAAATCTCCATCATGACAGGCCTGGTTACTCTGACGAACTTTCTCAACAAACTCAGCTTTGCTCAGCACTGGTCCATCAGGACTTCTTCGGCCAATAGTCTTAGCACCAAAGAAAGGAATCTACAAACAAAGAAACTCTGTCAGATCAACTTCAGATAATCCAGAGGAGTTCCTTATCTGAATCTCAAGAGAGCTTGAACATTCTTCATAGCCTGCTTTACATAACAGTTAACTTTTGCACCTTGAAACACAGTAAGCTTCCCATGAAGCAGCAAACATAGTGCCTCAAATCTATGTGTGTGAATGCATACATATGTGTGTGTTTATTGACAGACTGACTGATTGAGATAATTAATAAATGTCAAAGAGCACTCAGGCTTTTCTTTGCAAATTGTTATACTAAGGAACAAAACAATATACAAGCCTATACAAAGAGTATGATCTCAACTATGTTAAGATACTTATACTTGAAAAGTAATGAAAGGAACAAGATAAAATATTTAACTATACTAAATTATTCCTGGACATGATTATGAGGTTTTCTCTTAAACGTTTCTCTTTTATTCAAATGGTATACAATGAGCATAGTCAAGTGTTTTTTTTGTTTTGTTTCGTTTTTGTTTTTGTTTTTTTAATAAACTGTTAAAAATAAGTTTAATGTATCATTGAATATTTTTTAAACTGTCAACGTTTAGTAACACTACCATGGAATTTCAAAGACAAATACAAGTTTTTGGAAGCCACTCAAAAACAGAAAAAAATCTGTAAATTGCATTCTGGCAATTTAAGACCTGTTTTCAGTGTTGATTTTCAGAATCACCAAGTTTTCTGTGACTTTATAAAAGTGATCTCAAAACCAAAAGGAGCTTGAACCCAAAGTGAGATCCATATATCTAGGGCCAACTGATTTTCAACAAGGATGCCAAGTCCATCCAATGAGGAAATAATAATTTCTTCAATAAATGGTGCTGGGAAAACTGGGTTTTCATGTGCAAAATAATGAAGTTGGACCTATACCTCATACCACGTACAAAAATTAACTCAGCTGGATCAAAGACCTAAAAGTAAGAACTAAAACCATAAAATTCTTATAACAAAACAGAGAAGAAATGTTGCAAAACACAGTTTTCAATAATGGATTCATGGATACGACATCAAAATCTTAAGCAACAGAAAACAAAATAGACAAATAGGACTTCATCAAAATTGAAAATTTTGTGCATCAAAGGACTTTCTCAGCAAAGTGAAGAGACAACACAAAGATTAGGAAAAATTATGTGGGAACCATTTATCTGATATAGGTTTGTTATATATTAAATTGTGAGCCCCCAAAATACGTGTACAAATGCTAACCCGTGAAAGTAGCCCAGTTTGGAAACAGGGTTTTCTTTGTTATGTTAAGTAAAGCAGACCGAAGTCGGGTAGGTTCTAAAGCTCATCATTACTGAGTTATACAAAGAGCAGGTCAGACACAGAAACACACAAATGGGGGAAGACGAATGACACGTGTGGACCACCAAGGAATCAAAGAACACCCAGGGTTACTGGCAGAGAAGGAAGTGACACAGCTGAGACCCTGATTTTGACTTTCAGCCTCTCAAATTACGAGAAAATACATTTCTGCTATGGCAGCACCAGAAAACTAAGACAGGTTTACTATCCAGGCCACATAGAGAGCCACCATAGCGCAACACAAAAAGACAACCCATTTATTTTAAATGGGCAAAGGACTTAAACAGACATTTCATTAAAAATGATAAACAAATGGCCAATTAGCACATGAAATGAAACTCAACATCATTAGTCATTAAGGAAATGTAAATCCAAATCTCAATGAGACACCACTTCATCTCCACTTGGATGGTATTATCAGAAAAATAGGAAACCATAAATATTGATGAGGATGTGGAGAACTTGGAACTCTTGTCCACTGCTTGTGGGGCTGTAAGATGGTAAATAATACAGCAGCTAAGAAAAACACCAGTGGTTCCTCAAAAAGTTAACCGTAGAATTACCTTTTTGTTTTTCTTGTGCACCGACAAGATGGGCATAACTCATAGAAACCCTGTATGACAGAGGAGGACTGCCGCACAGGGTTTCCTAGTCTATAATCTTTATGGAAGCAGATCACCAGGTCTTTTCTCCCACGAAACAACTGGTGGGTTCGAGCCACCAATCTTTCAGTTAGCAGCCAAGCGCTTAATCACTGAGCCACCAGAGCTCCTTTTAGAACTAACTTGTTGTTATGTTATTATGTGCCGGCAAGTCAGCCCCAACTCATAGCGACCCCTCCTTGGGTTTCCGGGGCAGTATCACTACAGAAGTAGATTGCCCAACCTTCCTTCTGAGGAGCGGCTGGTGGGCTTGAACCGCCAGCCTTCTGGTTAGCAGTCAAGTGCCTTAGGCAAGAACTAACTTAAGACCCAGCAATTCCACTCCTAGGTATATACCCAAAGAAACTGAAAGCAGAGTCTCAAACAGGTACTTGTACGTTACTGTTCATTGCAGCATTACTCACGATAGCCAAAAGATGGAAACAACCCAAGGGTCCATCAACAGCTGAACTGATAAATAAAATGTGGTTGTGGTTATTGTTAGGTGCTGTCGACACAGTTCCAACTCACAGAGACCCTATGCACAGCAGAAGGAAGCACTATCTGGTCCTGCATCATCCTCAAATCATTAAGGTCTGAGTCCATTGTTGTAGTGACTGTGCTAACCAGCTCCTAGAAGGTCTTCCTCTTTTTCATTCACCTTCTACTTTACCAAGAATGATGTCCTTCTCCAGGCACTGGTCCCTCCTGATTCTAAGATTTGTTCTTCTGGCAGTCATGGTATACTCGGTATTCTTCACCAACACCATGATTCAAAGGCATCAATTATTCTTCTGTCTTCCTTACTCAATATCCATCTTTCGCATGCATGTAAGGCAACTGAAAATACCATGGTTTGGGTGAGTTGCACCTTAGTCCTCAAAGTGACAACTTCACTTTTTAACACTTAAAAACAATGTAGTATACCCATATAATGGACTATCATTCACCCATAAAGAGAAATGAAGTTCTGATATAGGCTACAATATGGATGAATCTTGAAAACATGCTCAGTGAAATAAATTAGACATAAAAGGACAAATATTGTATAATCCTATTTACATGAAATGTCCAGAATAGGCAAATGCATAGAGACCAAAGTTTATTAATGGTTACCAGAAGCAGGTAGGAGGCGAATTGGGGGAGTGTTTGCTTAAGAAGTACTAAGCTTTTGTTAAGAGTTATGAAAAAAATTGGAAAAAGATAATGGTGACTGTTGCACAACATGGTAAATGTAGTTAATGTCACTGAATTGTTCATATAAATGGACCATTTGGTTGAAATATTTTATTACATATATTTCACCACAAAGTTTGTTTTCTTTTGTTAAAAAAAAAAAAAGGTACCATGGGGCTTAGTATACCATAGCGGCTAGGATGGAGGGAGGGGGGCATGGGACAGCTAGGAAGATGAGAGATTGCTGAACTGCAACAGTCAGAAAAATAATCTAAATTTGACAATGGAGAACAAAGGATGCTGGCCCTTTTTCTTTGTTCTCTATGTTAGGGATGAAGGAAGGGGAAAGTAGAAGCCTGCACTGGGAGGAATTTCCCAGGAAATATGATTATTACTGGGAAAGCCAGGTTTATTTATAGAAGTGAGGCAGAAAAAATATTTGTGACAAAGAAATAGAGGGTAGAGGAAAGTTCCATAAAAACAAGATGCAAGGGGGGATTACTGAAATAATGACAGGACCTGGTAGCACAAGAAAGCAAAGACTTCCTCTAGCACCAGTTAAGGCTGCTCAGAAATAGTCTGGTTCACAAAGCAGACATAATATGGACTTGCTCTGGCCAATGAAATATGATCAGGTGACATATGGCACTTCTGGGTGGATGCTTTGCAAACTAGCGGCACAATTCACCACATTCTCTTGCCCTATGGCAATCTAGGAGCATGTGTCATAATGGTGGTTTAGTCATCTGAGCCCAAGTGACTGCACAGCACGGCACCCTTGGTAACCTATGTCACACATGCTGTATGAGTGAAAAACAAATTTTTGTTGCTTTAAGTCACGGAAGGAAAAAAAAGAGGGGGGAGTAAATGAGTCAAGTGTTAATTCATTTTTAAAACAGAAAAATTATAAACTGTACTAGAGTCCCAAAGGAAGAAATTTACCACAGTAATATCAAAAGAGGCAGCTTGCAGTTCTAAGCAGGCTTGCCCTAAGTGAATGTTTCTTTTTCAAGTATAATTTTCCTTCCCAGGAGCTCTGGTGGCATAGTGCCTAAGGCATTTGACTGCTAACCAGAAG
>NW_006921784.1:4233846-4234366 GCF_000298275.1 Orycteropus afer afer
CTATAAACTTTCACCCAAATCACAATAAAAATTTAAGAAAACAACTATGGTGATCATGACTCTGCTTATGGCCAATAAAAAAATTAAAAAAAAACACTGCAGTCGAGTCAGATCTGACTCACAGCAGCGACTCCTTGGGTTTCCAAGGCGGTATCACTACGAAAGTAGATCGCTCAACCTTCCTTCCGAGGAGTAGCTGGTGGGATTGAACTGCCAGCCTTCTGGTTAGCAGTCAAATGCCTTAGGCACTATGCCACCAGAGCTCCCTATGGCCAATACTAGTCACAAATAATAGAGAGAAATTCTGTATCTGAAAATTTAGGAGTACAACATAAAAAATAGCAATAACAGCATTTAAAAGTAAAATGAATTGTTAGCTTCACAGATAATCTAAAACTGAAAAACAAACTATCCTGACTATTACAGCATTCCCTATTTCTCGTTAAAAAAAAAAAAAAAGGCAGAGTAAATAGTTTAAGTTCAAAACTAATATACATAAAAATCACATCATTTGAAAGTA
>NW_006921784.1:4251633-4259754 GCF_000298275.1 Orycteropus afer afer
TGAACTCATTTGCATATATAAGGACAAGAATCAACTGAATTACTATCAGTTATCACAATGTTAAGGGTTACAAAATGGTTCAAAGACAATGAAAGGTGCAAACCTCACAGAATCAGATAACTCAGTAGTGTATAGTACCACATGCCTAACAACCTACTTTGGCTTTAGCCAAAAAACCAAACCCACTACCACTGAGTCTATTCTAACTCATAGTGACCCCCATTGGGTTCCCAAGGCAATAAATCTTTATGGAAGTAGATTGCTTCATTTTCCTCTCGTGCAGCAGCTGGAGAGTTTGAACCACCAACCTTCTGGTTAGCAGTCAAATGCCTTAGGGACTGTGCCACCAGTACTCCTAACAACCTACCTCACACCCAGTAATCTTTTTGGTCCATTTCAAGTCTTTAACGGTTTTCCCTGACAATCCCAAAGTGAAATATGACAGATAGACAGACAAGGTGGTAGTTAAGGTTGTGTGTCAACTTGGCGGGCCCACAGCTTTGAGTGGCAGTTGGATATAGTCATTCCCCATGAGATGGAAGGGTGTAATCAATTCCATGGTGGAATCTGCAGTTAATCAGTTGCCTTCAGGATGTTGCCTGGTTCCAGGAAATATGGAGAAACTCTGGGAAAGGTCTCTAGCTTTTTGGCAAATTTTGGATCCTGCATTTGGCCAAGTCTTCATCTCTGGTTTCTGGACTTGAACCAGCGGCCTTCTGTGTTGCCTGCTGACCCTAGAATTCTTCCTGGACTTGAACTAGTGGCCTGCCAGGCTGCCTGCCCATCTTGGGATTGTGCCACTTTACCTGTCGATTTTGGGTTCATCAGTCTCAGCAGCCAGCAGCTGTATAAGTCAGCAGAAGCCTCCAGTTTGCTCCAGTGGGCCTACAACAAGAGGCAGAGCTGAAGCCCAAGGTCAAGGGCTTCCACCCAGCCCCTAGAGCCAGCACTCTGAACTCAAGACTTCTATAGCCTCCTAAACTGTAAAAGGGAGCTCTGGTAGCATAGTGCCTAAGGCATCTGACTGCTAACCAGAAGGCTGGCAGTTCAAATCTACCAGCTACTCCTTGGAAGGAAGGTTGGGCAATCTACTTCCATAGTGATACCGCCTCGGAAACCCAAGGAGGGGTCACTACGAGTCAGATCCGACTCCACGGCAGTACGTGCGTGCATGTGAAACTGTAAAAGAATAAATTCCTGTTTGTTAAAGACATCCACTTGTGGCTTTTCTGGTATAGCAGCACTAGAGAACTCAGACAGACAGACATAATAGACACCATTAAGTAGACTTCAACTCATGGCAACCTTATGTACAACAGAATGAATTATTGCCTAGTCCTGCATTATGCTCACAACAACTGACAGAGTCAAGTCCATTACTTTAGCTATTATGTCAGTTCATCTCACTGAGGCTCTTCCTTGCCCTCACTGGCTTTCTGCTTGAGCAAAATGATGTCCTCCCGTGACTGATCTCTCCTGATAACACATCAAAGCAAGCAAGTCAGACAACGTTCTGTTGTGATCATAAAGTCTTCACTGGCTAATTTCTGGAAGTAGATCATCAGGTCTTCTTCCTAGCTTGTCTTAGTCTGGAAACTCTGATGAAACCTGTCCATTATGAGTGACCCTAGTAGTATTTGAACTACTGGTAGCATAGCTTCCAGAATCACAGCAACACATAAACAACCACAGTATCACAAACTGACAGACAAGTGGTGGGAAATACACTAGAATCAGGAAACAGGAGCTATCTTTTATTGAAATAAGTATAATCAAAGGAAGCCTACCATGAGATATTTAGAGGGAAGTGGTGCTGGAAATGAGCACAAATACACAACCCAGCGGGAACCTAAAAATGGATCATTAATGCAAATATAATTCTCTATGTATTCAGCATTATCCAGCCGAGAGTGATAACTATGATAACTGGTCAAAGAACAGAAGTACAGGTTACTAAATTTCAGTCATCCACAGTCTTACAGGAGGCTCTAGTGGAGCTGCAGGGGTTAAGTAGTTGACTGCTACCTGAAAGATTGATGATGTGAACCCATCAGCCACTCTGTAGGAGAGAGATGTGGCAATCAGCTTCCCTAAAGATTTACAGCCTTGGAAACCCTATGGGGCAGTTCCACTAGGTCCCATAGGGTCAGTATGAGTCAGAACGGCTCATGGCAATGTTACATTTTAGTTAACAATGTAAGAGTGATGGTTGGCAGGAATGATCTACAGACAGTGTTCTATGAGGTGTGAAACAGGACTATAGTCTAATCCCTCTTCTCACCCTCATCTTTTTTGGAGGGGGGGGTGGTTAACAAATTTATTTTCTCACAGTTTATGAGGCTAGAAGTCAGAATTCAGGGTGCCTGCTGTAGGGGAAGGGTTTCTCTGTCAGTTCTGAAAAAAGGTCCTGTCTCTTTTGAGTTTCTGAGGTGGGTGATCTTCCTGTGACTTGGCCTCTTCTTTCCCCATCCTCATCCTCATCTTTTTAAATTTAATTCTTAAGATTAGAAACCACTTTCAAAGATCTAAATCAGGGGTCTGCAAACTATGGCATATGGGTCAAATCCAGCCACCACCTGTTTTTTGAAATAAAGTTTTATTGGAACACAGCTACTCCCATTCATTTACATATTGTCCTCGGCTGTCTCTGCACTACACCATAGTTGCAACAGGGACCAACAGGAGTGATGATATCTCACAAGACCTAAAATACTTATTGCCTGGCCCTTTATAGGGGAAAAAAAAAAAAAAATTGCCAACCTCTTATCTAGAAAGTAATTGTTCCCAATATTGTCAAAGTCTCTTGACTCTTTCTAAGTATCAAAAAACTTTTCCGGATCCTTTATCTGTATATCTTAAGACACCTAATAATTGACAAAACACAAATAAATGGCTAAGAGATCCTCTGAATTAAGTATTGCCTTTAAACACATTTGTATTAAATCATTATTAAAAAAAAAAAAAAAGCAGGCTTACTGGTCTGACAGACACTAGCAGAACCCCCAAGACTACGGCCCTGAGTCACCCTCCCTTCAAGCCTAGAGCTGAACTCAGCTTTCCGAAAAGCAAAAGACAGGCCCGTAAGGTGAACAATAACACTAGAGATGCACTCCTTAGAACAATCGGCCATACGAGATCAAAAGAGCAGCTTTTGCTCAGGGATAAAGCTCAGAAGGCAGGAAGGGAAAGGAAAGAAGGGCAAATGGAAATGATAAACACAGGGAAGAAGTGCGTGGAGTGATGATACACTGTGGGGACTACAATCAATGTCACGAAGCAAAAGGTGTAGGAATTGTTGAATGGAAAACTAATTTATTCTGTACACTTTCAATGAAATCACAATAAAAAGTTTTAAAAAATAAATAAATACATTTGTATTTCACAAATAAATATATATCTATATACTCTGGTGATGCAGTGCTTAAAGCATCTGGCTGCTAACCAAAAAGTTGGTGGTTCAAACCCACCAGCTGCTCCAGAGGAGAAAGATGAGGTAATCTACTTTCACAATTATAGATTTACAGCCTTGGAAACCCTATGGAGCAGTTCTATCCTGTCCTACAGGGTTACTACGAGTTGGAATCAACTTAATGGCAGTAGGTTTTAAGGAGCTCTGGCGGCACTGTTGTTAAAGCACTAGGCTGCTAACCAGAAGGTCACAATGTTAACCCATCAGCCACTCCATGGAAAAAAGATGAGGCAATGTGATCCACAAAGATTTACAGCCTTGGAAACCCTATGGAGCAGTTCTACTCTGTTCTATAGAGTCACTGGGAGTCAGAATTGACTCAATGGCAGTGGGTTCACATATACTTGAAAAAGCAGAAGTATGTACGTGAGCAAGTTACTTCCTTATTTGTTATTATCTGTTAGTCTAAAGATAATGTTTGGTGTACATGTGAAGTAAACCTGGACTCCCTCTGCAGTCCACTCAAAAGGAGGAACCACTGATTTGCTGCAAGTTTCTTTGCCACAAAGAATAAAAAGGTTGTCAATCAATTCTGCTATCATTTTACTATCAATGATAACAGCTTGATAGCAACTACCCTTCTGTTTTTTTGTAAGACATCCTCCAAAATGTAATTGGATTATACTCAAAACATCAGTAATCTTAGTCTATTTAGTTATTTTTAAAGGAACAGTTTATAATAATCTGACCTGGCAAGTTCAAAAGGAAGCTATCCTGCTCAGAAGAAAATGTCTACAAAAATATTTCTGAGATTTCATTCTCAGAATGTGGATATCTGATAGCACCAGCTTAGAAACTTCAGACCAAAATCTTCTTAGCCAGATTTTATATTGCAGCACTTTGAGAATATGATTTGTTCTAGGATGAAACAAAAATTTACTCAGAAAATACTTCTTTTGCCAGCAGGTACCCCCTTGCAAAAAGGACATAAAGGGTAGCATCTTCCAACCTCCTCTAACTTCACAAAGGGAGAAGGGTCCAGAACAACAGCAACAACCCAAGGCTGACTCCTATGGCTCAGGCATGCCGCCACCTTCCAATCTTTTTTTTTTTTTTAACCAATTCTGACTGTAACCGTCCCTCCCACGGCACTCTACTCTGCTGGTCAATAACTCATTGCAATGGCCATACAGAACTCACGATACTCATTATTAGGGAAACAACAGGTTACAATTCCCGTTCAGGAATTCTCAGAACAATTCTTCAATTGGAACAGCCTCCCCTTGGCCCGGCCTGCAGGCACACCTCTATTTGGCCTTTGGCCTCTCAGGCTGGCCTCTGCCCTCCTCGGGCAAGTTTTATAAAGCTCTTTTAGCTCCACCAATAGGGGCACCCCACTTCATCAGTAAGCCCCCTGTCCAAAGGCACTCAGCTTTCTTGCTCTGTAGGCCTGGAAGCCAGCAGCTTGGTCTCATGCTAGTCTCTTGGTTCTGCTGCCTCGGCTACTGCACTTGCTCTGCCATTGTCTTCAGTGGAGGGATCTTGGGTCCAAGGACATGCTCTACACCTAGCTCCTCTCTCTTGATGATAGTGAGATCCCTCTTTCCTCCTCTAGGATAGCTCATTTTAAGCCTAGTGAGATGGCAAAACTGACCAATCCCGGGTTAGGGTTCTATACACCTTATCTGCACAGCCCCACCCCCCAAGGGTGCCATGTACCTTATTTACATTACTAGCAAGCTATTCAATCCCCTTGGTGGTCCACAAGCACCTCACATTTGCCTAGTCCCACACAGTCATCTGGTGGGAGTCACAAAGACTAAGGCTAGAAGAGCCACATTAAGTAATTAACTGCACCACACCTCTCAACCTGTTCAACAAGCCAACAGGATGGTCATTTAATTAGATGAGACACCAGGTTAAGCATCTCAATATTGCAAAAAGGAAACTGACAGCATCTTTATCATTTGTCCATCTGATTATTGTCAAAATAATACCCTCAGGGTGCACCACAGAGTACCTACACTCCAAGCTCTCACCAGAAAATACAACTTTCTATCGTTTGTTGACCAAAGAAGTTTTCCTTTCATTAACCTAAAACTACCACCCTAAATGTTCTACCCCACTGGTCTGCATTTGTGCTCAAAAACAAAATAATAAGTCTTGTGCCTTCAAGTACTATGCACAGCTCTCCAATCTCATCTGCATCGCACCTATCTATGGTTTAGGACTGTTATGTGATAAACTTCTATCCTTGTAACATTTCCTTTTCACTGGGGAGAAAAGGCAAGGGAAGAGAGAGGGGGATGAGTAAGTACACTATGAAAGGTCTGGTTAGGTAAGTTGATCAAGGTGCCTGCTCATTTCTAGTTGAAAAGCTGCAGCTCTCCCACCACTTCTCTATTTAAAGCTCAAGCACTCTCAATAACTTGTGAGGACTGAAAGGCAGCAACTTAGTCCCTAATTAAGGGCTGTATACCCAAGCAGGCTTATGTCCTCAGAGAACTCAGCCCCTACTAGGGCCTGATCAGGAATGGCTCAGGAGTGACAGGGGAGGGAAAAAAAAAAACACCTAGTTCTTCCTTTCCCTTCCCTCACTGTGAAGTGTTTTCCTGGCACATTCTTTAAGCAAATAAGTAAGCTATCACAAACATGTCACTTCAACCATTCCCAATGGACCAATAAATCTTTACATAAAGAGTGGGGAGTGCTGTTCCTCTTTAAGCCAAACATCCAAATTCCCTCCAACGTTTATAACATGACTTAGTCACTTTTCAGGATGCTAATTAACCAATATGTTCCTCTAAAAAAAAAAGTAAAAGTTCCTGAAACTGGACTTCAGCTCAGACTGGAAGAAAATCATTAGCTTTCTGGAGTCTAACACTTTGTTTTCATTAGCTTCTTTATGATGGAATACAGTTAGTTCATGTTGAACTTACAGTCAACCTCCAAATCTTTTTCCACAAACTACTGATATGTAATATTTGTTCATATGTATTTGAACCTAAATGCAGAACCTCACTTATGACTGATGAATTTTGCCTTCATTAGTATACTCAACCATTAAGCACATAAGAAGCTCTGGTGGCATAGTGCCTAAGGTATGTGATTGCGAACCAGAAGGGTGGCGGTTCAAACTCACCAGCCACTCCGCAGCAGGAAGACTGGGCAATCTACTTCGGTAAAGATTTACTGCCTCGGAAACCCAAACGGGGTCACTATGAGTCAGAATCGATTCAATGGCAGTGAGTTTGCTTTTTTGTTTTTTATTAAGCACATACTCTTTGCCAGACATTAACTGTATTTTTCTTACTATAAACACACCCATGAAAACAGCATGCACACACATGTAACAGGCATAGCGCACATAAAGAACTAACACACAAGGGTGTTGCACAGTTTGCAAAAACTGTATAACGTACATATTATTTATGTAAAAATATGGTACTAAAAATTGAAGGTAAAAAAAGAAAACAAAATAGACATGGTCCCTGCATTCAAAATTACAGAGTATCTTGGTGGTTTCATCTTATTGTTCTAGTGTATCAATAGCTCTTTGAATCCTAATTCTTTCAGGGTATTATCTATCCATCTCATATTTGTGAAAACCACAAATCCAATAAGCACGACTCTTGTGCCTTCATCCAGGAAACAGTGCTGTTGATTAAGACTAGATTAACCTAAAAAGAGTTCTGCTCTTGGCACAGACTTCCTACAAGCTTCTAGCATCTCTATGATTGTCCAATTAGCTCCAGAATCTAATTTATCATCGTTAACTCTGTAAGCTTCGTGTTGTCTATAAGATTTTCGTGACAGACTTTATCAAATTCTTTAGGAAAATTAAGACACAATATGTCATCTGAGAATCATCCTCAAAAACAAAAGTGAAAGAAGATAATGATAAAATGAGAAAAAAAGCCACGTTGGCTCCCAGTCATTATCATTCTCTATCAATAATCGTGATTCAGCCAGAAGACAGAAACACCATTATTTAAACAGAATTTAATACAAGATTTGTTAACAAAGTATAAATTTTTAAGTAAATAACTAAAGAGGCAAAAAGACAACCCTATGGTATCACCCATACAGCAACTGCAGAAAGCAGCTCCCACCCCTAGGGCTGGGCTAACTAAAGAAAGACACTGAAAGCACTAAAACTTAGAAGCTTGTAAGAGAACCCAGTGAACTTAGACATCTGAAGAGGGGGCACTGCTAAGCTAGTGCTGATGTTTCCGATTTCCACGGACAGGCCTGGGATCCAGATCTCTGAACGGAGCCAATGAATGGCGGTGCTGGTAAATTTAAAGGAAGCTGGTGAGGAAGCTAGTTCTCCAAGTGTTGGAAAAACTGTATACTGGGCAAGCAGCCATCTAAGATGTAACTAGTGATCTCTTCTTGTCCAGCGCAAAGAAGAGTGAAGAAAATCAAAGACGCATGGAAACAATCAATGCAAAGGACTAGTGGACCATGGTAACCTCAGCCTACATGACCCTGAGACCAGAAGAACTAGATGGTTCCTAGCTACTATTGCCAACCTTTCAGAAAGGGATCAAAATTAGAGCTCTTGGATAGAGTGGGGAAAAAATCATTAAAAAAAAGACTAGGCTTAGTGGTCTGGTAAAAACTGGTGAAACCCATTCAGACTATGGATCCTAGTTACCCTTCAGTCCTGGGATTGAATTCACTCCCATGGCTTCTTTTTTTTTTTTTTT
>NW_006921784.1:4261394-4265177 GCF_000298275.1 Orycteropus afer afer
TCCAACTTTTTAAGGAATCACCATACTGTTTTCCACAGTGGTTGTACCATTTTACAGTCCCACCAGCAGTGTATGAGAGTCCCAATCTCTCCACATCCTCACCAGCATTTGTAATTTTCTGTCTTGTTGAACTTTGCTACTAGTGCTGGGGCAAAATGGTATCTCATTGTTTTGATTTGCATCTCTCTAATAGCTAATGATCATGAGCATTTCTTCATATGTTTGTTGGCCGCCTGAATATCCTCCTTGGTGAAGCGTCTATTCACGTCTTCACCCTATTTTTTAATTGGATTACTTGTCTTTTTGTTATTGAGGTGTTGAAGTTTTCTATAAATTCTAGAGATAAGTCCCTTGTCAGATACGTCATTGTGTGGCTTCCTTTTTCAGGCAAACAAAGGATAGGCCTATGAGGTGAACAAATGCATCAGGGAGGTACACTCCTTAGATCAACCATGGGAGAGCAGAAGGGCAGCATTTGTGCATGGAGGAAGCTCAGAAGGCAGGAATGCATGGGAAAGAAGGACATAGGGAAAAGGTAACCACAGGGAGGAAGTGGGAAGAGAGCCGTTTACACTGTGGAGATCGCAATTCAAGTCACGAAACAAAATGTGAATAAACTGTTGAATAGAAAATAAATTTGCTCTGCAAACTTTCACCCAAATCACAACCAAAAAGTTAAAGAAACGAAACAAAACTGCAAAAAGGATCCAACAACTGCTACAGGAAAGTGCTGCTGCTTCAGGGATGAAGAAGTGTTTGTTGCTAGTGTGCCTGCCACTCACAGAAGCAGCAAGCAGCAAGGAAGGCCACGAGACTCAAACAAGAAAGAGCAAGGCCCTCTTTCCTCCACTAGCTCTTTAACCAAAAAACCAAACTCACTGCCATCGAGTCAATTCCAACTCATCAGCGACCCCCTTTCAGTTTCTCAGGTGGTAAATCTTCATGGAAGTAGAATGCCCAGTCTTCCTTCTGCAGGGTGGCTGGTGGGTTTGAACCACCAGCCTTCTGATTAGCAGTCAAATCCTTAGGCACTGTACCACCAGAGCTCCTTTAGCTCTTTACCACCCACTATCTTCAGAGTCTAACAGGAGCAGAAATGTGGTTGGCAGAGCTCAGTCCCAGGATCACAAACCAAAAACCAAACCCACTGCCGTGGAGTCAGATCTGACTCATACCCACCCCTCCTTGGGTTTCCGAGGCGGTATCACTATGGAAGTAGACTGCCCAACCTTCCTTCCGAGGAAGCAGAAGTAAATAAGGATGGATCTGGAGCTAAGAGACGGTAACTTTTAACGAGTGGCAAAATATCTTCTCTTGTAAGGTCACTCAAACTATCTGTTTATTAATCTACAATTTTGTGCAGAGCTTTACCCAATGGCACCAATCTGTGTCCAACACTTAATCATCTCCCTCAACTCTGTAATAACAATAAGCACACTGAACATTCGTTTAGCACTTGCTATGTGTGTAAAACTGTTTTAAACATGTTTTGTTCGTATAATCCTCACAACAACCCTAGGTATTATTCCCACTCTAGACGGGAAAATGAGGAGCAGAAAGTTAAACCACTTGCCATGCAGTTGTGGAGAAGCTTAGACTAAAGCCAACAGTCAGACTCCATAGCCCATACCTTTGACCACTACATATGCTACAATGCCATCACATTCAACTCTCTCTACATTTAAGGCAACTGTTGAAATAGAACACTTGTTGAACACAATTTACATATATGCTTTCTGAAGTTCATATCTAGATTTGTAGCTATAGGAAAAATCAAATTCCCACACATGAAGGAATATTTCAGGACTCTCTCCTGAGAACAGTCAACCTGGCAACACATTGCTAGTGCCATAAGCAACACAGGATAAAATGAGTAGTATAAAAGTAATGGCATGATCTTTCACACTGCAAATCAAAACTAATACTTGCACTACTCTCCCACTCAGCAATAAGAAACAAATTAACTCATGGTTGATAGTACAACTGATTTTATAAATGTTAGTTCAGTCCTATTGACTGAAGCTCATAAATATGTTAGGGTTGAGAATATAAAATTAAAAACACTCTTGGACCCTTAATAATAGATAAGTGCTTTGTATACAAACTTTCTATAAACAGAAATTTAATAAATGCATTTTTTTATTTTCTTACAATATTCTCAAACATTGTGATTTTGAGTTGTTAGTGCCATGATTAAGGATTCAGGATTACAGAAAGCCAAGGTTAAAATACTGCTGCCATCTACACTACTCACAATTGCCAAAATAGAAACAACCTAAATGTCCACCAACAGATGAATGGGTGGCAAAGTGTAGTACACACATACAATGGACTATTATACAGTCAGAAAGAGTAATGAAGTCCTGATGCATACTACAACATGGATGAACCCTGAAAACATGCTGAGTGGAGTCAGTCAGTCATGAAACAACAAGCACTGTATTATCTCACTCATATGAAATATCTAGAGCAGGCAAACGTATAGAGATCTGAGTGGTTACCAATGATGGGAGAGAGGGAAAGGGAGTCACTGTTCAGTTAGCAGTGAGTTTGTTTATGGTGAGGGAGATCTGGCAACAGATACTGGTGATTGTTGCACAACATGATTAATGTAAATGATGTCACTAAATTGTACATGTGAAAAACATTAAATTGACAAATGTTGTTAATTAGATATATATAGATATAACAACAATTAAAAAAAAAACTGTGTTGCATCTAAAGTCACTATGGTCACAACATACAAAAAGTAGTAGAATATTCACCCAAATCACAATAAAAAGTTTGGGGGGGAGGGGAGAGACAGTATCAAGCTAGAATGGACTGCATAAGAAAAAGATAATAGAATACCATACAACAAGAGCAAACTTTTTTTAAATGTTGGAGCCTAATTGATACAAATATTTTCACAAATCCCTCTATAAAACTAATCAAACACTATAATAATGGTGGGAAACCTAGCATATTTCAGAAAATTTTAACTAGTAAATATATGAATTAATTCTAACTCTTCCAACTTCAAGTAGAAAACCAGTATGTCCTCTAAAGTACAGGAAAATACTTGAAGTAAACCTAATGTAATCATGTAAATATCACACAAAAGTCTATCCAGAGAACTTCTCATCTCATAACATAAAGAAACAACAGCCTCTTGCTAGTAAGCGGCCTGAAGTGATCTTGCTAAATGGTTCGCTACTCACTTGACCCAGGAAAACCCCATAAAATCATGCAAATCAAGAGCTTCAAATATTCGGGGTCCATTGTTGTAAGAACACCCATAAAACTGCCCAGGCCACCAAGGGTATGCATATCTGAAAACTCACCAAGCATTAGAAAGATGTCACTTTGCAGTACTAACTAATCACCAGTGAACAATTTCTCCGGTTTTTCACTATGTGCTTACCATGCTGACAGGGTCCTCCTTCCCTGTCAGGGACTGTAAATTTGAAAAGAGGCTTTGATTCTGTGGGAAAGTGCTGTGGGATTGGGACAGAGACACAATGCCAGCCCTACGTACAGAATTTTTGATGTGGTGGAAAAACATGCAACTGTTACTACAGATTAGTAAGTAAGCACAAGGAAGCCCTTCCCTTGCTTGTTGGGTAATCTGACAGAGGGTGTGCCTAGACCCAACAGTAGAGTTGGTCACAGAGTCGGTGGTCAAAAAATGGGCTGAAATTTTACTGCACGTGCTTAAAAATGCAGAGTAACGCTGAACTGAAGGGCTGAGACGTGGAGTCTCTGGTCTCTGAGCACATCGAGGTGAACAAAGCTCTCCAGACG
>NW_006921784.1:4265482-4277552 GCF_000298275.1 Orycteropus afer afer
GGTTCCTAAACCAGAAGAGGAGGTTGCACAGAAGAAGACATCCTAGAAGAACCTGAAGGTTAAAAATTGACGGCTCAGAAGTATATTCAGTCTAAAATAAAAGTTAAAAAAAAAAAAAAGAAACAATGGTTAAATCTGGGTGAAGGGTATACCGAAGTTTCTTGTACCATCCCTGCAACTTTTCTCTATGTTTAAAATTACGTCAATCTAAATTATATTAAAATGAAAAGTTACCAAAAAAACTCATTTACTTTCCTTATAGAAATTCTGGAAGGGGGGGAAAAAAAAGCCAAGAAAGAAAATACAATCACTCATAATTCCATTATCCAATGACAGCAACTGTTAATAACTGAGTAAATGATTTTCTTGTCTTTTTTCTATGCCAGTATATTCTTTTTATAAAAGTTAGATTGCACCATACATATTACTTTGAAATTTTATTTTCTGAAGTAACACATCATGAAAAATCTTTACCTGTCATTATTCTTCAGCAACATCAAAAATTATGTTGATGCTGAAACAGCATAATTGCACATGTGAAATGAATCACAACTGAAAATCATCATCTAAACATTCTAACACGTGCTTCAAAGCAAGGCAATTTTCAGGAGCACAAACGTTTGAGAAATCTTACAGTAGCTTCTCAAAAATAAATGAGCTTTATTATTCTTACTAGGTCATAAAATGTGTCCAAACAAAATCAATTTGAGATTCACCTCTCCTTCCTTCCCTTATTTAACTTGAACTCATTCATTCCTTCACGTGGAATAGGAACATCATCCCCCAGGGAACTGCCTGTGTTACTTCCCAGCAATAAGACTAACATTCAGTAGCAAAAGGCATTTATAATTGATCACTATTTGCTTAGGGACCATCCAAATCAAAGCCCATCTAGTACAGTGGTTAAGGTCACAGACTCTACAGCCAGACCACCGAGTTAGAATCCAGCACACCTCTGCTTCCTAGTTGTGTGATCTTTAGCAAGGTATTTAACCTCACTGTATCTATTTCCTCATCTGTAAAATGGAAATAACAATTGCACCTACTTCATAAGGTTGAGGTTGTACTGTACTAGGCAAATGTGCTGCAAACGACCACTTTAAAATGTTAAGAAACAAAGATGTCACTTTGAAGACTAAGGTGTGCCTAACCCAAGCCATGGTATTTTCCGTTGCTTCATATACGGGCGAAAGCTGGACAATGAAGAAGGAAGACTGAAGAGGAGTTGATGTCTTCCAGTTGTGGTGCTGGCGAGGAATAACTGAAAACACCATGGACTGCCAGAAGAATGAACAAACCTGTCCTGAAAGAAATGCAGCCAGAATGCGCCTTGGAAGTGAGAATGGCCAGACTTCATCTCACCTATTTTGGTCATGTTGTCAGAAGGGACCATTCCCTGGAGAAGGATATCATCATGCTTGGTAAAATGGAAGGTCAGCAAAAAGGGGAAGACCCTCAAAGAAACAGAATGACACAGTGGCTCCATCAATGGGCTCAAGGATAGCAAATATTGTGAGGATGGCGCATGACTGGGCAGTGTTTCGTTCTGTTGTACACAGGGTCGCTATGAGTCAGAGCCCACTCAAACAGCACCCAGAAACACCTCCACCACCTCATAAAGTAGTTGTGAGGATTAAATGAGTTAACGTATGGAAAGTAATTTAGACAATGCCTGACACAAAGGTAAAGGAGCTCTGGTGGTTCAGTGACTAAGGCACTTGGCTACTATCAGAAGGCTGGCAATTCAAACCCCACCAGGCACTCCACAGAAGGAAAATGGGCAATCTACTTCAGTAAAGATTTACCACATCAGATACGGACTACAGGTCTCTACGCATTGGAATCAAGCCAATGGCAGTGAGTTTGTTTTTTTGTTTTCTGAGGGGGGTGTGTGTGTGTGTGTGTGTGTGTTGTTTTGTTTTGTTTTGTTTTTTGACACATAGTAATGCCTAAGGCGTATGACTGCTAACCAAAAGGCTGGCAGTTCAAACCCACCAGCCACTCCTCAGAAGGAAGACCAGGCAATCTACTTCCATAGAGATACCGCCTCAGAAACCCAAGGCAGGGTCACTATGAGTCAGATCCGACTTGATGGCAGTGAGTTTGATTTGGTTTGGTATGGACTGAATTGTGTTCCTCTAAAATGTACGTTGAAATGCTACCACCATACCTGTGAAAGTAATCTAGCCTAATCTAATCAGCTTCCATAATGCAATCAATCAATCATTGAGGTCATACCCGTGTAGGATAGATCCTAAACCTTGCCACTTCCAAGTTACAAAAAGAGTAGAACAGACAGAGGAAGTAGATGCCACGAAAGAGTGGTCTACAAGCCAAGGAACCAAAAACACCCAGGGCTACCAACAAAGAAAGCCAAGACCCAGATTTGGAATTTTAGCCTCCAGAACTGTGAGAAAAATAAATTTCTGTTCTTTAAACCCACCCACTGGTGCTATTTCTGTTCCAGCAGCACTGAGAAATGAAAACAGCAACAATAATCTGGGACCAACAGGTCCTGTCCTTACAGGAGGAAAACTGTCTCCCATATAAGCACTCACAGAGAAGGTCTTTTGGGGTAGAAAAATTCTATAATTTGGCACAGTAATCTCATAAGCACCTGAAAGTTGAAATGTTTGCATTGAAAATGATGCCATTTACAGACCTGATTATTTCCAAGCAAGTTTAGCATCTTAACATTCACATGACATTTTAGTAATTCACAGAAATTTTCTAATCGACCTTAATTTCAGATAGGGTCACTGTGAGTCAGAACTTGATGGCACTTAACAACATACGTAAGTGCTTGCTGTTGTTATATGCCGTCGAGTCAACACATAAACGCTAGTAAACATTTTAGAAGATGAAACACCAGACTTTACAATCTTTACTCCACTATTTCTCAAAATACACCTACTCCTCAGTTACTGTTTCATTATCCAATATCTTGCATTTACGACAACGGTAAAATATCTATTATCCGACTATTTTGTGCATTAACAACACACGGTCTGGCAGTAACGAATGCTGAGGTGTGAGGTTAAGAGTAATGCTGGCTGCGATGGTTAACGATTATGTATCAACTTGTCTGGGCCATGATTTTCAGTGGTTAGGAACTTAGGTAATGATGTAATGTGACATTTAAGTAATGATGTAATTTAATACTTATGTAATAATGTAGTCATCCTCCATTTTTGTATGATTTCTATTTTCATATAAGGACCTGGTCTTTGGAACCTAACCATGTTGATAAGTGAGGAGTGGGTGTATTGGCAAAATGTTAATAATTATTCAATCTAACTGATAAGCAAATATAAGGGTGTATTATTGGGTTCAATCTACTTTTCCATATGCTTCAAATTTTTCATGCATATATACTCTACTTTATTACTATTGGTTTACGTTTCTCACTCCATAACACCATCTTGGATGACAGGATCAAGCAGTCTTACCCATTTTACCATGGAAAATATGAAAACAATACCACATGAAAATAAAGGGGGGGGGCACAAATGAAAACTTTAAGAATATCTTTAACGGTGTTTTAAAAGATAAGATTTATTCTTTTTATTTCTAATTGACATTTTTACACCTTTATTGAGGTATAGTTCACATACCATGAAATCTACTCAAAATGTACAGCTTAGTGGTTGTTAGTATAGGCATAGGCTTGTGCAACTATTGCCACAATCTAATTTTAGAATATTTTCAACATCTCCAAAAGAAGCCTCATACCTATTAGCAGTCATTCCCCATTATTCTCCCCAAAGTGTCTAGCAACCACTAATCTCCTTTCTGTCTCATTGGATTTGCCTATGCTGAATATTTCACAGAAACAGAACCACATAATACATGATCTTTTGTGACTGCCGGGAGCTCTGGTGGCATAGAGCCTAAGGCATTTGACTGCTAACCAGAAGGCTGGGAGTTCAAACCCACCAGCCACTCCTGGGAAGGAAGATGGGGCAATCTACTTCTGTAGTGACACTGCCTTGGAAACCCAAGGAGGGGTGAGTTGTTTTTGTTTTGTTTTGTTTTTGTTTTGTGACTGCCTTCTTTCCCTCGGAATATTTTCAGTGCTCACCCATTGCTGGATCATGGGTGCGTCATGGGGAGTATCTTCCCTTTTTATGGCCAAATAATATCTCAATGTATGGATATATCACATTTTATTTATTCATTCATCAGATGCTGAACAAATGAAGCTTTGGTTTTTTATTTTTTTTTTAACTTTCTGGCTATTATGAATAATATTGCTATGAATACTCATGTACAAGCTTCTGTGTAGACATATGTTTTCATTTCTCTTGAGTATACAACTAGGAGTAGAATAAGTGGGCCACATGGTAACTCTATGTTCAAGTTTTCCATGGAACTGCCAAACCGTTTTTCAAAATGGCTGCACCATTTGACATTCCCAACAGCAACATATGAGGGTTCCAACTTCTCCACATCCTGACCAACACTTGTAATTTCCAGATTTTTTTAACTGAAGCCATTCTAATGGATGGGAAGTAGTTCCTCATTGTGGAGCATTTCCCTAATGATTAATGGGAGTACCGGAATGACATAAATAGTTAACATGCTAAGCTGGTAACCAAAAGGATGGTGGTTTGAGTCCCCTCAGAGGCTCTTGAAATAAAGGCCTGGCCATCTGCTTCTGAAAATTCAGCCATCGAAAACCCTGTGGAGTAAAGTTCTACTATGACAGGCATGGAATCACCATGATTCAGATCAACTTGACAACAACTGGTTTGGTTTTGGTTTCTAGGATTAATAACGCTTCACACCTTGCCACATGCTTACCGGCCATCTGTGCATCTTCTGTGAAGAAGTGTTTATCCAAATCCTTTGTTCATTTTTTAATTGAATTGTCTTTATTATTGAGTTATAACAGTTCTTTATATATTCTGGATACAATTCCCTTATCAGAATATTACTTGAAAATATTTTCTTCCATTCCGTGGTTTTCTTTTCACTTTCTTGTCTGTGTCCTTTGAGGTACAAAAGTTTTTAACTTTGATGAGGTACAATTTATTTTTTCTTTTCTTGCTTGCGTTTCTTGTGTCATATCTAAGAACTCACTGCCTAACCTAAGATCACAAAGATTTACTCCTATTTTTGCTTTTAATAGTTTTATAGCTTTAGCACTAACATTTAGGTCTTTGATTCATTTGGGGCTAATTTTTGTGTGTGATGAGGTAGAGTTCCAAATTAATTGTTTTGTATGTCAATATCCAGTTTTCCTATTACCATGTGTTGAAAGACCATTCTTTTCCCATTGAAAGGGGAAAGAACCAGCACCCTTCTCAAAAATCGATTATAAATGTGTTTATTTCTAGACTTTCAATTCCATTGATCTATATGTTATCATTATACCAGTACCATACTACCTTGATTACTATTGGTTTTGGTTTTTGGGGTATTTTTTATTTTTGCAGTGTTCCCTCCCTTTCCCTCCCACACCTGGAATCACAAAGACAGTTTCCTAAAAATATGGAATGCTTCACAAATTTGCATGTCATCCTTGCACAGGGGTCACACTAATCTTCTTGGTATCGTTCCAATTTTAGTATACATGCTGCCAAAGTGAGCACATGACAACTATAGTTTTGTAATAGGTTTTAAAATTGGAAGTAGGAGCCCTGTAACTTCATTCTTCTTTTTCAAGGCTGTTTTGGCTATTCTTGGTCCCTTGCAGTTCCATGTGAATTTTAGAATAAACTTGTCAATATCTTGGGGGGAAAAAAAAAAAAGCAGCTGTAATTGTGTTTACTCTGTAGATCAACTGGAAGAGTAGCGTCATCTTAACAATGTTAGGTCTTCTGATCTATGGCCATAGGTTGTTAAGATCAGACTTATTCCTATTTTTAAACTACATTCCTTAAACAGCCTGCCTGCTAAAACAAAATGATCAAGTAAAATAACTTTCAACCCAAAGAACTTAATCCATTCCAGCTTTACTTGATGCTACAGAGTTCAATCACAAAAGAAAGAAAAGTGGCTGAGTCCATATTTCAATATTATTTTATTAAAGTTTGTTTGTCCTTGAAATCTTCTCTTCTCACCTTCATCTGCTTCTTTTTCCTACTTATATGGCCAATTCTTTTCCTATATGTGACTTTTTTTTAATCAAGTCTGTAATTCCTTTCCTCTTCTCATCATCAAACATGATTTTTCTTGTGCCTCCAATCTTCTGAAAGCAAGCACTAATGCACAGTTTGACAAAATAAGTATCAATATTAATTTGAATTTCTTTTAGGATTACTGACGTTAGAAAACAATAATATTCTTAGTAACTTTTACCTTCATCAAAGCGGTATCTTTTATGCAGTCCTTCAAGAGCAAAAAAAAAAAATCATATCAAATTTTTCCTACCATCTTCTATACTAAGTTCACAGGTTAAAATACTAATATGGCAATTTTGCGTAGTGCCTAAGGCACTTGACTGCTAACCATGAGGCTGGTGGTTCAAACCCACCAGCCACCCCTCGAAAGGAAAGTTGGGCAATCTACTTCCGTAGTGATACTGCCTCAGAAACCCAAGGAGGGGTCGCTATGAGTCAGGTCCGACTTGACGGCAAATAACAACAACAACAACATGGCAAACTTAACCAGTGACAGCACAGAGATGCAAAGTACATAACCATGGAATTGGAAAAACATATACAATAATGGTGCTATGTCACACTCACAGCTAACCTCAAAACAAAAATCACAAGCAAAGCCACAACACTGTCAGGTTTGCTGTGTTAGTTAGACCACCTGCTTAGCAATCTTGCTCTTTATCCGCAACCCGTCCTTGGGTTTCCAAAGCGGTATCTCTATGGAAGTAGATTCCCCAATCTCCTTCCAAGGAGTGGCTGGTGAGTTGAACCACCAGCCTTCTAGTTAGCAGTCAAATTCCTTAGGCACTACGCCACCAGAGCTCCCACATTATCGTTATAAATCATCAATTATTTGTCAAGTAAAATCTCAACCTTTCAGATTACTATAACTAGCTTTATGCTATTCAACATTTAATATAATTTAATATAATGCATGGTCTTCATATTGTGCTGTCCCCTTTCCTAGAAGTAGTACCAAACCCAAACCAAACCCACTGCTGTCAAGTCGATTTTGAGTCATAGTGACCCCATAGGACAGAGTAGAACTACTCCACAGAATTTGTAGGGCTATAAATCTTTACAGAAGCAGACTGCAAACATCTTTCTCCCCTGGAATGGCTTACAGGTTCAAATCATTGATCTTTCATTTAGCAGTCAAGTGCTTAACCAGTGCCCCAACAGGGTTCCTTAAAAGCAGTACACCCATAAGGAAACAAAGAGGTTTTGGTAGCGGTCACAGAGAAGCCCATTAGAGACACACTAAGCCACCTACAAAAGGAGCTCTGGTGGCACAGTAGTTAAGAGCATTTGGCTGCTAACCAAAAGATTGGTGGTTCAAACCCACCAGCCACTCTGCTGGAGAAAGATGAGGCAGTGTACTTTGGTAAAGGTTTACAGCCTTGGAAACCTTGTCGGGCAGTTCTACTCTGCCCTACAGGGTCTCTATGAGTCAGAATGGACTCGATGGATTTTTTTTGTTTTTATGCCATCAACCTCTCCCCTTTTTCTGTTCTATTCTCTAATCGTTGTTGTCATTTCAATTTTCCCAATACTACTTCTGGTCTCAGTAAGAGACTAGTCTCTGGTCTCTAGGAAAAAGAAAATAAAACCAAACCAAATTAGCTGCCATTGAGTCGATCTCGAACCATGGTAATCTCTCTGTTTTGGAGCAGAATCATGCTGCAGAGGGTTTTCAAGGCTGGGACCTCGGACGGGCCTTTCTTCAAAGGGGCCTCTAGATGAGTTTGAACTATCAACCTTTCAGTTAAAGGCCAAGTGCTTAACTGTTTATGCTACCCTGGGACTCCTGAACTACCACAGATGATGTCTACTTAATATTGTAATACAAGGCTAGTTTTTTTTACCACTAAAAATCACTAGTATTTTCTTGCTGTTGAGAAAGGAAAAACAGTAATAATGTCCTTCTATTCTTCACTGGAGTCCCTGAGCGATAGCACTGAAAACGCTATGGAGTGTAGTTTTACTCTGAAATACATGGGGCTGCCAAAAAAAATTTAACTTGACTCCATTGGGCCTTTATACAAATTTAGTTCATAGAAAATAGAGGAACAAGTTACAGGACACCTACCAGTGAAATCCAGAAGGTGGAGCATTCCCACTCACAGTGACCCCGTGTGACAGAGCAGAACTGCCCCCTGAGATTCCCTGGCTGGAATCTTCACTGAAACAGATCACTAGGTCTTTCTCCTGCAGAACCGCTGAGTGGGTTCTAACAGCCAACCTTTCAGTTAGCAGCTGAGCACTTAACTGCTGCATCACCAGGGCTCCTTGGTTTTTGGTTTCAGGGACACTAATTAAGATATGGTCCTAGATTATATATTGATTTAGACACAACAACTTTAAAAGACACTTTGAGGTCAATTGGATAAATCTGAATATTCTCTGGGTATTTAACAAGAGGAAAATTTACTGAAATGTTAAGTGGGAAAATCACCAACTGAAAAAAAAAAAAGTAGGTTTCAAAACAATACCTACATATGTTCACCACACAATCCCGCAATCCCACTCTTAGGTATTGCGGTGTAGCAAATTACCTGGTGTGGCTTTTCTAGCCATAAGTCCGTAAACTCTGAATTAGCCATGAGCAGCTGAGTAGCTCCTAATTGTTAAAGTTATCCCCCTGGGGTATTTCTGTTGCATATAGCACCAAATAATTTTCTGGAGGTTCACTCTCTCTCAGGTGTATAGAATTCTGATGTTAGGATTGGTTAGTTTCGCCACTCTGCCAGGCTCAAAAAGGAGCCCTTCTAGAGGAAGAAGTCTCTCTGACTGCCGGCTGAGAAAGACATGCTACTGAGAGACACATACTCCTGAGAGACACATGCTGCTGAGAAAGAGACACCGAGAGACATGCATTGCTGAGAAAGAGACACGCACTGCTGGGAGAGAGACTGTTGGCTGAGAGAAGGGAAGCTGAGAGAGGCTGAGCATTGTTCCTGAATTGAAGTGTAGCCTGGTGCTTCCTTAATAAGCCCCATAATCTGTGAGTTCTGTGTGGCCAATGCAGCAAATTACTGAACCCAGCAGAAAGGTGGTGGGTGCTGCGGAAGGAACGGTTGGTGTCAGGGTTGATAAAAGGGCTGGAGTGAAGCAGCATGTCTGGCCTCACAGGAAAAGGCCTTGGGCTATTGATGGTGATTCTGTCTTCCTCTTGTGGGATTAGAGAGGTCAGAAGATGTGGCCTCACTGCCCGTTTGGCAGGTATTTACCCAAGAAAAGAGGAAAATTATGAACACACAAAGACTTGTATGTGAATGTTCATAGCAGCTCTATTCATAACTGGAAACAATCCAAATATCCCCAACTGCTGAACGTTTAACAAAATGCAGTATATACATACAATGGAGGAGTAACAAAAAGAAATGGTCTCTTGTTACTGCTGTTGACCATAGTGATTACATAACTATATATTTTTCAGAACTATACACTTGAACGGAAGGAAGGTTGGGCAATCCTACTTCCGTAGTGATACTGCCTCGGAAACCCAAGGAGGGGTCGCTATGAGTTGGGCCGACTCGACGGCAAATAACAACATAACAACATATACACTTGAAACTGGTCAATTTTACTGTATGCAAATTATAACTAAATAAAGCTGATTATAAATATAATAAAAATGACAGCTTATATAGTTTAACCTCAGTTAAAATATTTATTACATTTGTAGTTTTACGTAAATAATACAAGAAACAAAGATGCACAGAAAAAGTTACAGAACAATTGTCATTGTTGTTATGTGCCATCGAGTCGGACCAGACTCATAGCGACCCCTCCTTGGGTTCCGAGGCAGTATCATTATGGAAGTGGATTGCCCAACCTTCCTTCCAAGGAGTGGCTGGTGGGTTTGAACCGCAAGCCTTCTGGTTAGCAGTCAAGTGCCTTAGGTACTACACTACCAGAGCTCCTTACAGAACAATGTTGTTGTTGTTGCTGTTGTTGTTATGTGCCGTCAAGTTGGACCAGACTCATAGCAACCCCTCCTTGGGTTTCCGAGGCAGTATCATTATGGAAGTGGATTGCCCAACCTTCCTTCCGAGGAGCGGCTGGTGGGTTTGAACCGCAAGCCTTCTGGTTAGCAGTCAAGTGCCTTTAGGTACTACACTACCAGAGCTCCTTACAGAACAATGTTGTTGTTGTTGTTGTTATGTACCATCAAGTCAGACCTGACGCATGGTGACCCTTCCTTGGGTTTTCAAGGTGGTATCACTACAGAAGTAGATTGCCCAACCTTCCTTCCAAGGAGTAGCTGGTGGGTTTCAATAATTGTGATCACAGGTAAGTAGCAATGTTATGGGGAAGAGAGTAGGGTGGCTTGTTTTGTAGTATTTTTTAACTTTATGCTATGTGTAGGTAAAACTTATGTGTAGTAATAGATTATTTTTTAAATAATTTTTTAAATAAAGATCAGCTTTGATAACAAATAAAATTTTCTTATGAAAACTGAGTTGTCAGTTATAAATTTAATTATACTTATGATCATGGAGGTAAATTTTTACTAAAATAATATTTACAAAGTAAATTTACAGTAATATTTACAGAGCAAAAATTGTTTTCTTTGGTTTATAGTCAATACACATTCAATGAACGTGGTATGTTCCAAGCATCATATTTGGTTCCTATTGCATCTCTGGTTTCTTCCCATACAAAATAATGATCGATCCTGGCTACTGAAGAGCCGCCAAAATAAAAATAGCATTAGGTTTTCATTCAAACAACAGGCTTGGAAAAAAAGCAATCATTCGAAGGAAACAAGAACTTTAACCATCAAATTTAATGAAAAAACAGTTTGTGCTTTTAGGAGAAACAGGTAGTAAAAGAAGCACACTAAATAAGAATGATGGAACAAAAACAAAGAGCTCTGAATGACACTTTTTATTATTAATAACACTTATAAAAACACTGTCAAACACTCTAGATGGCAGCCTAGATTTAGCAGGCTTTTACAACACAACTGTGTGATGTGAAACATTGTCTTTTAAAGTTCCTCAAGCACTCACAAGGACTTCTTGGGTCATAGAAAAGTGATGGGGACAGGAAGAGGTTTGAGGTTTTTGTTTGTGGTTTTTTATTTGTGGGTGTGTGTGTGTCTGTGGTTTGGGGCTGTTTCTTTTTTTTTCTTTTGGCTTAGGTTTTTTGTGTTTGGTTTTGCTTGTTTGGTTTGGAATATTCTGTTTGTTTGATTTGTCTCTGAGGTATTCTGGCTTGGTTTTAATCAGAACTAATTAACAGAGGATGATAAACAACAAATATCAAATACCTACTATATGTAAGGCATTGTTCTAAATATCTATGTCTTCTTTTAACAATTCTCTGGGACACGTATTAGTCTTCACTTCACACAGATGGGAACACTAATGTGTAAGAGTTAAGATTTGCCCAAAGCTCAGGCAGCTTTTAAGTACCAAAGCCAAGATTTAGAGACAAGAACCTAATCTGCATCCAAGTCCATACTTAAATTTTCAAAGACTTTTTCTTTCTGTTTTTCCAGGGAAGATGTCAAACTGAAAACTGGGATAGACTACCACTAAATGATGAGTGCTCCCTAGAAGCAAGGAGGGCAAGACTTTGGCTCAGTTACTGTAGACACATCATCAGGAAGACCAACCACTAGAAAAGAACATCTTGTTTGGTAAAGTGGAGGATCGGCAAAAACTAGGGCAATACTCAATGAAATGGACTGACACAACAGTGAACTCAACATGCCCACAAACATGAAGACGGTAGAGGATTGGAACGTATTTTTCCGCTGTCATACAAAAAGGACCATGAGTCAGAGCCAACTCAACAGCAACCAACAACAACAAAACAGTAAGATTTTCAAAGATATATCCAAAAAAACAACTGCATTTCTAAACATGAGCAATAACCAGTACGAAAATGATTTTTTCAATTCCATTTAAAATATAAATATAAAATATACAATATACAATATAAAATATTCAGGC
>NW_006921784.1:4277842-4279059 GCF_000298275.1 Orycteropus afer afer
GGCAATCCTACTTCCGTAGTGATACTGCCTCGGAAACCCAAGGAGGGGTCGCTATGAGTCGGGGCCGACTCGACGGCAAACAACAACAACAACAACAAAGCTACAGTAATCAAGCAGTGTGGTACTGACATAAGAATAGACATGCAGATCAACAGAATAGAATTGAGAGTCCAGAAATAAACCTTCACGTACTTTGTTCATGTTCTCAGAAGGGACCATTCCCTGAAGAAGGATATCAACCTTGATCAAGTGGAGGGTAAGCAGAAAGGGAAACACCCTTAACAAGATGGACTGACACAGGGGTTACAATGATGGGCTTGATTATAGTCAGGACTGTGAGGATGGTACATGAGCAGGCAGTGTTTTGTTCTGTTATACAAAATAGGGTTGCTGTGAGCTGGAGCCAACTCAACAGCACCTAACAACAACATATATGGTCAATTGGCTTTTGACAAGGGTACTGCTACAGGTTAATTTGTGTTGCCCAAAAATATGTTCAAGTCCTAACTCCTATTTCCTATGAATGTGACCTTATTTGGAAATAACACCTTTGCATGGAGAATTAGTTAACAAGAGTTATACTTAAGTAGGATTGGCCCTAATCCAATCTATTTTCCTTATAAGAAGAGACAAGAAACAGAGGGGAGACTGCTAGTGAAGATAAGGCAGAAGGTGGAGTTATTCTGTCACAAACTAAAGGATGCCTGGGGCTACCAAAGCTGGAAAAGACAAGGAAGGATCTTCTCCTATTGTCTTTGGAGAGACCGTGGCCCTACCAACACACTGATTTTGGAGGTCAAGCCTCTGGAACTGTGAGAGAACAAATTTCTGCATCTAAGCCTCCCAGTTGGTGCTACTTTGTCACAGCAACCCTAAGAAACTAATACAGATGGTGAGACAGTTCAAAAGGGAAAGAAAAATATTTTCATCACATGGTAAGGGGACAGCTGGATATCGATGCATCAAACAATGATTTTGGACCCTCTGGATGCGCAGTGCCTAAAGCATTTTGACTGCTAACCAGAAGATTGGTGGTTCAAATCCACCAGCCACTCCTCAGAAGGAAGATGGGGCAATCTACTTCCATAGAGATAACGCCTCAGAAACCCAAGCAGTCGTTGCTATGAATCGGAATCAACTTGACAGCAGTGAGCTTGGTTTCTTTTTGGTATCTCGTATCACACACAAAAATGGATCAAGGATCTAAATGTCAGAGC
>NW_006921784.1:4288444-4291428 GCF_000298275.1 Orycteropus afer afer
AAAAAAAAAAAAAAACCCTCACTGCCATCAAGTCGGTCCTGACTCATAGTGACCCCTCCTTGGGTTTCCGAGGCAGTATCTCTACAGAAGTGGGTTGCCCAGTCTTACTTACTAGGAAGGCTAAAATTAGACAGACAATAACAAATGTTGGCAAAGATATGGAGAAACTGAAATCCTCATATATTGTTGGTGGGAATGTCAAGTGGTAGAGCATCTTGGCAGTTCCTCAAAAGATCAAACACAGTTATCAAATGGCTCAGTAATTCTACTCCAAGGTACATACTCAAAAGAAACTTAAACATACATCCACACAAAACTTGTACACAAATGTTCATAGAAGCATTATTCAAAAAGTGAAAAAAAAAAAAGGGCCAACCTGTCCATCAACTGATGAATGAATAAATAAGATGGTGGCATAGTGCCTAAGGCACTTGACTGCTAACCAGAAGGTTGGCAGTTCAAACCCTCCAGTCACTCCTCGGAAGGAATATTGGGCAATCTACTTCCATACAGATACCACCTCAGAAACCCAAGGAGGGGTCGCTATGAGTCGGAGACAACTCGACGACACATAACAACAAGAACATATTCACATAGTGAAATAATAATCAGCAATGAAAAGAAATGAAGTACTGATACATAGAATAATATGAATGAATCTTCAAAACACTATCCTAAGTGAAAAGATGTGTTTTATTATAAAAGACCACATATTGTATTATTCCATTATGTGAAATGGCCAGAATACATAAATAGAGACAGAAAGTAGATTATTTATTGCCAGGGGCTGCGGGGAAGGTGAGGGAAGAATGACTACTAATCGTTACATGTTTCATTGTGAGGTACCTGCTCTAAAAGTAGATACTATTGATGGTTACACACCTCTGTAAATATACTAAAAACTACTGAATGGTAACACACTGAAAACAAAGGGTTACTGGTTCAAACCCATCCAGTGGCCCAGCGGGAAAAAGACGTGGTGATCTGCTTCCATAAAGATTACAGTCTAGAAAACCCTATGGGGCAGTTCTGTCATGTCACACAGGGTTGCTGTGAGTCGGAATCAACTTGACCCCACACAGCAACAACAGCCAAAGGGGTTGTTAACTTTAATTTAGCTGAACGATATCTCAATAAAACTGTTCTTTACAAAAAAACACAGTTTCTAAAAAAAATTCCTAAGAATAAAAAAATCAAAAGAATAAATTACAAAAATGACACATTGAGAGAATAAAGCACCTAATTTCCTATTTTTCTTCTTCAAATCCAACTCCAAGTCTTGTCTTCCTACATACGCTTATTTTGTCCAGTGACCAAAAAGAAAAGGACAAAAAGCTATCTAAATGAAACCAACTATATGAAATTCAATTTAATAAAAACAGTGCCTGAAAATATCAAATAACTTTCAATCAAACAATTCTATTTTAGCACTGACTTTGAACTAAACATAAATCTCAATTTCAAAATATCACATAAAGACTACAAGTACTCAGAGGGTTTAAGCAAATTGCCAACTTTCCTGAATAGATAAAACAGTAATTCAGATTTGCTTTGATGAAAATGTAAATATTTACCTGCCTGGAAAGAATAAAATCCTATAAGCCTAGTGTTCCCAAATGGTGAACAGAAAGAAACATGTATTTTTTTGTTTCAGAATGAATTTTAAACTAGCTAGGGTACACACAGCTGATGGTTTATGCGAAGCAATGGACACCCTGCTTTTGCCTGGAACATGCTGAAAACATGGCATTATAAACACATAAAAGTCTCAAGCTGAGGGAAAAAAATCACATATACAGGAAATATGACAGGTATTAATCTCAAGAAGGTCCTGAAAATATCTCAAGAACTCCTACTTTGGCAACTCCCTAGTCATTTAGTCTTCCTACAAGTATTTACCCTCACTGCCCCAAGCACCAAGATGAACCATAAACCAGAGCTCGGAACTGGTTCATTCTGGTTCCACCACTTGCAGAGAATTTGCATTGCCACCCCAGATATACTGAATCCTGGGGGATCTTGTTAAAATGTAGATTCTGATTCAGTATATCTGAAACGGAAATGCAAACTCTCATCGGGGAGTTAAACGGGAATAAACCGGTTCCAAACCTTGCTATAAACAGGTTCCTGCTTGCAGGAAGCTTACGTTCTAAAACTGTGCTTCCCAAACTCACCTGATCATAAATAACAACTTTAGGAGCTTGTTTGAAAAAAACAAAAAAAATTCTAAATCTTCTCCCCTGCCTCGGAGAGTCTGACTTCCTAGGCCTGAGGTGCAGTGTGAAGCTTTTATTTTTACCAAGCCCTCCTGATTACTCTTAAGTACTTGGTGGGTCTAGAAACCGGAAAAAAAGCTGGGACTCCAATGCTCAAGGCCATCCCATCCCATCCCACGAGCGCCCCACCTCCAAAGTCCACTTCACTCCGCATCGTCACCCTGACCGGTACCCCAAACACATCACGAAGCTGATGTGGACAGAACACTTTTCAAAATCACTGCGCTGAGCCACAGACTTGCTTCCTTCCAGGGACGGGCAGCTCACTCCCTATGTAGCCCACCTGGAGGTGACTGCACCTGAGCTTCCCCAGACTGCTCGGACACCTGCCTCCTCGCAACGGCCAGCCGCCCCCCTCTCTTGGGCCCCGAGTCCCAAGCAACTGTCCCCTCTCCGCGGGGTCCGTAACTAGGGGGGCGCGCCGCGCGCGTTAAGTGCCGACTGTATACCGCCCCCCCCGCGCGCGCGGACACACACACTCCCGCGGAAACTGAGGAGGGCGAGCGGCGGGCTTGGTCCCGCCGCCGAAGGGCACGAGGCGGTGATGGAACTGGGGCAGCGGGGCGGCTTCCGCCTCCCGGGCGCTCGTCAGCCGCGGAGGCCCGGCCCGGCTCTCACCGACGGAGTTTCACAAAGAAAGTCTCCCGGCCCGCGCCCCTCACGCACTCACCGGCGCCGGCGCCGGCGGCGACTCGGGCTCCCGGCGCC
>NW_006921784.1:4291539-4328121 GCF_000298275.1 Orycteropus afer afer
CGGTCCCGCCAGCTAAGCGCGTGCACTGGCCCCGCGCGCCATGTTCCTGCCGTGCTGCGCGCCGCCGCCGCCCCCCCACACACCGCGCACGCGCTCACTCACCGCGCCCGTTCCCCGCGCGAAGCCATTGCCCCCCCCAAACCGCGCACGCGCGCACTCGCCGCGCCCCCTCGCCGCGCGCCCCGCCTGGAGCCCTCCAGAGCCGGACGCTGTTCTCGGCACTGGGCCCACTCCCTCCGCGCCCGCCCCACCCCGCTAGAGCGCGCGCCGTTACCGGCTCAGCGCCACCGCCTGCCGCGCTGCGGGCGACCCCAGGCCAGGCCCCTAGACGCACACCCTGAGCTGCCCCTTTCGCTTCACCCGCATCGCGAGGCCTGGGGGGAGGTCCGGTGCGGGAGGGGCTTCGCCAGGAAGTGCCAGGGAGAGAGGGACGCTGCTAAAGAGCCCTGGGGCGAAGGTGTGCAAGCACGTGCGCGAGGTGTAGGTGGCAGAACGAGTGCCCGCAACCCGGGGAGAGCCAGACTCAATGGAAAACCTGAGATCAATCTCTAATCTCCACTAAGCCCTGAGTGCTCAGCGTCAGGCTTCCGGAGCCTTATTTTTTCCTTAATCATAAAGGACTGACAATGAAGAGATGGCGGGAGAACTCCATGAAATAATCCAGTTAAGGCCTCAACCTAGGCCTTTCCAATTGGTGGCCAGGTGATAAGTCGTTTTAAATACTTTTGTGTGATGGTCAAAAACCAAGAGTTCTCGAGAAAAGGCCATCCTGATTCTATTTCTTGCATCTGTGAAACGTTGGAAAAGGTACCTATAAGCATCAGTTTCTACATCTGCAAAATGGGGAGACTGAAACAAACAAAAAGAAAAAAAAAACAAACTCACTGCCCTCCAGTCAGTTTGACTCATAGCAACTCCTCCTTGGGTTTCCAAGGCAATATCTTTAAGGAAGTAGATTGTCCAGTCTTCCTTACAGGGAGTGACTGGTGGGTTTGAACCACCAGCCTTCTGGTTAACGGTCAAATGCTTTACACATTACACCACCAGAGCTCCCAATGGTGAGACTAGTGATACAGGGCTGACATGAGCTTGCATGCATCTCAGTCCCTGAGCACAACGCCTGGCACACCCCAAACTTCACTGGTTTGACTCCAGCCTTTTCCTTCTAAGACTTTTAAAAGTTTAATCAAAGGAGCATTGCTCCCAAAGCCTGTGGTATAATTAGCTGGGAATTCACCCAACCTTGGGGCTGGAGGGACCGTTACTTCCCACATCTTCACTTTCCATTCTCTGCTCCAAACCTCTCTGAAAACCCTACAGTTGGCAGAAAAACAACAGCTGAGAATGTTTTCCCTACTAACAGACTCTCCAAGACTCTCTTGGAGTTTGTAAATGGTTGCAAACTAAAGGATGCTGTATTAGTGTGGCCTCTTAACAGATACAAGTGATAGAAATCACATCAACCTGGCATAAACAAAAAAAAAAAAGAACATTTTAAGTACTCAACTAACCAGCTCCCTCTCTAACCTCTCTCAGCTCTGCTTTCCTCTATGATGACTTCATTCTCATACTGGTAGTTTCCACATACAAGCCCACGCAGATCCTACCTCACATCTAACCAGCTTAGCCACCAGGAAACTCTTCCCCTGTAGTTCTAGCCAAAGTCAGAAGACAGATTCTCATTGGATCTATGTGGGCCACATGACCCTGTGTGAGCCAATCACCACAACCAAATTGGCCAGACCTGGCTCTATAGAGCCCATCTAGGAAGGGGATGCCATCATTGCCTCCAGAAGATCATGGGTGGAAGGAGTGGGAGGAAGGATGCCTCCCCCTGGAAAATAGGAAGAGATGCAATTACTATGCAAGGCATCAGGTGAAGGTTGGTGCAAACAAGAGCTGTCCTGCGCACCGTCATCCTGGCATGTGATAGGTCCACCTGGAGCAACCTGCCCGTTCTATAGGAAGGAGGAAGGAGAGAAGTACTGACTTCAGCTACTTGGAAATTCCCTCCACTCTGTCCCCTCTATCTTCCCCAGACATGGCATTCCCAAAATCCGCTTAGTCAAAGGCATTCTAAGTAACCATTCTGAGTGCCCAAAAAGGAGCTCTTGACTGAACAAATGATGTCACTTCTCTGCTCAAGAACTTTCTAACTCTCCCTCAGGCTACTTAGCTAACATTGGTAGGGATCCAACATTCAATATTGATGACTGCCTTACTATGTGAATACTGTGAAGCTGTGAATACAGTGAATAAAGGCAAGATAAAACTATATGACATTGGTACTCTTGTTGAAACCATTTTACAGGTAAGGAAACAAAGGCTGAGCAAGATAAGATAATTTGCCTCAGTCAGCTGGGAAGTGCACAGCTCAGGTTAGCACTGTTGTGTCACCACTAATGCTGCCTTCCCGACACTGTTTCCTCAGGATTCCAAGTCCAACTCCACCTGGGAAGCCAGTGGGAGGAGCCATGTGGCTGAAGAACCTCTAGGGACCCCATGAGCTTGTGTAATGGGGGATATCCACCTATGCATCTAGTTTTATCACACGCTCCCCTCCTTCATGGGACAGGGGAAAGAATTCTCCAAAATTAGAGGGAGGTTAGGAAGAATGGATGCTGGAAGGCCCCTAACCAGAAGCTGAAATTCCCATTAGTGAGTGTATTAGTTTCCTATGGTTGCTGTAACAAATTATTTCAAAGGAGTTGGCTTAAAACAGCACAAATGTATTCTCTTACACTTCTGGAGGTCATTAGTCCAAAGTCACTTTGACCGGGCCAAAATCAAGATCCCAGCAGGGCTAGTTTCTTGTGGAGGCTCTGAAGGAAAAATCTATTTCCTTTCCTTTTTCAACTTATAATGGCCACCTGTATTCTTTGGCTTTGTCCTCAAGTGTTAGGCTAGGTTCTCTAGAGAAGCAAAACTACTAAAGCTTATATATAGAGAGAAAAATTTATCTCAGAAAAATGGCTCACACACTTATGTTGTTGTTATTACGTGCCCTTGATTCGGACCTGACTCACAGCGACCCCTCCTTGGGTGTCTGAGGCAGTATCACTACGGAAGTAGATTGCCCAACCTTCCTTCTGAGGAGTGGCTGGTAGGTTTGAACCACCAGCCTTCTGGTTAGCAGTTAAGTGCCTGAGGTACAATGCTACCAGAGCTCATCTTTAGAAGCTGGCAAGTCCCAAGTTCCTGGATCAAACATCAAGCTGGAGGCTTTTCTCAACTCACTCAGCTGCAGGGGCTGACAAGCTCAAGGTTGGCAGGCAGTATCAGCTGTTGACCCCAATGGATGACAAATCCAAGATTGCCAAGCCAAATGGTGGATTGTTCACTCACAGACAGTTGTAGGCAGCACAACAGGACCCAGATACACCAAAAAGTTTGTCTTTTTGCAGGATGTCCATATATATATTGGGAGCAGGGCACACCCCTAGGGATTCTCCCTTTCAATGGACTGGCTGCTCAAAACATATACATCTGATTTTATCATGGGAATAACCACAACTGCTTAAACCACTCAGAATCATGGTCTAGCCAAGTTGACACACATCTCCAACTATCACAGTCCACCCCTTGTCAACTTGGCAGTTGTAACATTCTCCTTAACCACATATAATCTCTAAATAAGGACAATTATAAAGTCATATTTACACCTAACATGATACACTAACACGTACAACCAAAACACATTAACCCTGCTTACATTTCATAGTTAATAACAGAAGAAGAAAAAATATTTGATGCACACATACAATGAAGAAATATAACAATCACAGTCCTCGTTTCTGCAACTAGTTATGTAGTCATAACTGATACTCAGAACTACCTTCTTTCATCACCCATTCCATATTTCCCTTGTCCTCAGCAAGCATCTCAGCTGGTTGTGGTTCTTTGCCTGGTAGGGTGACCCAAATCTTCATTCCTGAAGGGTCTGGGCCATTAGTAGTGATATCAGAATTGGGTTTCTGTAGTTTTCCATTGACTTTAATCACAGGGCATGGTAGTACTAAGAGGCGTCCTAAAGAATCTCCTGTATTCCAGACATAATCTTCTTTACCTCCATTATGTAATATCAATCCAATTTCTCCTTGGTAATCAGGATCTATCACACCAGACAGTAACGTTTTTTGTCTGTTGATCCAGAGGCATGAGGAAGCCAAAATGGCCGGGTGGCATTCTTAACTTCCAGTTCAATGCAATCAGTATTGTGTCTCCAGGTGGGAGTGTTCTTTCCTTTGGGACTAAGATCTCCAGACCCACAGAGCATAGGGTAGCAGGGATAGGAAGCATAAATTTTTGAGTGAGTCACTAGGGGTAATAATGAGTGGTACCACTCCTGTTTCCACTCCTTAGTTCCTGGATGCACAAATCCTAGCTATTGGAGAAACAGCACCATATATTGGATGCTGGTTGAGAGCATATACAGCCTCCTGGAGAACATTGCCCCAGCCTTTCAAGGTATTGTCATCTAGTTGACACCATAATTGTGTTTTCAGTAGGCCATTCCATCGTTCTATCATGCCAGCTGCTTGATAGGGAACATACTTATATAAGGATGATGGGGAACATGGTAAGGCCAGTGAATTCCATGAGCGTAGGCCCATTGCCGCACTTCATTTGCTGTGAAGTGAGTTCCTTGATCCGAAGCAATGCTGTGTGGGATAACAGCACAGTGGATAAGGTGTTCTGTAAGTCCATGGATGGTAGTTTTGGCAGAAGCGTGGTGTGCAGGGAAGGCAAATCCATATCTGGAATAAGTATCAATTCCAGTAAAAACAAAACACTGTCTTTTCCATCATGGAAGTGGCCCAATGTAATCAACTTGCCACCAGGTTCTGGTTGATCACCCCAAGGAATGATTCCATATTGCAGACTCGGTGTTGGGCTTTGCTGCTGGCAGATTGGGTACTTATAAGTGACGGTAGCCAAATCAACCTTGGTAAGTGGAAGTCCATATTGCTGAGCCCATGCATAACCTCCATCCCTGCCACCATTGGTGGCACTTGGTTCATGAGTCCATTGGGCAATGACAGAAGTAGCTAAGGAAAAAGGATGACTTGTTTTCACAGAACGTGGATTGTTAAGGTCCTCCTCTGCTGAGGTCACATTTGGTGGGAATTCACATGAAACACAAATATCTTTACTCCTTTGGTCCATTCAGAGAGATCTATCCGTATACCTCTTCCCCATACATCCTTCTCACCAATTTTCTAATCATGTTCCTTCCAAGTCCCAGACCATCAGGCCAAGCCTTTAGCCACAGCCCATGAATCTGTATACAATCGTACATCTGGCATTGGGAGGATTTCCCTTCACCACTGTCCTTCAGGAAGTCCCAGAAAGGGGCTGCAGTGCCACTGCTGTCAACTTACAAGTGGTGCCTGCATATCACACAGAATGATCTGTAAACGAGGCATGAGTTCTCTCTTCCTCAGTCAACTGATCACAAGGAACTCCCCATGAAGCCATAGGTGCAGACTGGGAGAGGGAAGGTAATGTGACTGGAGTGGAGACATCATAGGCATTTGAGCCACTTCCTCATACAACTTACTTGTGCCTTCAGGTCCAGCTCGAGCCCGATCTCTTATATACCACTTCCATTTAATAATAGAGTGCTGCTGTGCCTGTCCAACTTTATGACTCTGTGGATCAGACAACACTCAGTTAATCATGGGCAGCTTGGGCCTCATGGTGACTTGGTGGCCCATGGTTAGACATTCAGTCTCTACTAAAGCCCATTAACAAGCCAAAAGCTGTTTCTCAAAAGAAGAGTAGTTATCTGCAGAGGATTGCAGGACTTTGCTCCAAAATCCCAATTCACCAATAGGGACCTGCCAAAGACTCCAAACAGCATCTCTATCTACTACAGACACTTCAAGCACCATTGGATCAGCAGGATCATATGGCCCAAGCAACAGAGCAGCTTGCATGGCAGCCTGAACCTGTTGCAGAGCCTTCTGTTGTTGGGGGCCTCACTCAAAACTATCAGCTTTCTGAGTCATTTGATAAATAGGCTGAAGCAATACACCCCAATGAGGGATATGTTGCCTCCAAAATCCAAAGAGGCCCACCAAATGTTGTGCCTCCATTTTAGTTGTATGGGAAGCCAGATACAATAACTTATCCTTTACTTTTGTAGGAATATCTTGACATGCTCCACACCACTGGACCCCTAGAAATTTCACTGAGGTGGAAGGTGCCTGAATTATTTGTTGGGTTAATCTCCCACCCTCTGGCACACAGATGCCTCACCAGTAACTCTAGAGTCATTGAGACTTCTTCCTTACTAGGTCCAATCAGCATAATGTTATCAATATAATGGATCAGCATGATGTCTTGTGGAAGGGAAAGGTGATCAAGATCCCTACAGACTAAATTATGACATAGTGCTGGGGAGCTGTTATACCCCTGAGGAAGCACTGTGAAAGTAAATTGTTGGCCTTGTCAGCTGAAGGCAAACTGTTTCTGATGGTCCTTTGAAACTGGTATTGAGAAAAAGGCATTGGCCAGATCAATGGCTGCATACCAAGTACCAGGAGACATACTAATTTGCTCAAGCAATAAAACCACATCAGGAATAGCAGCTGCAATTTGAGTAACTACTTGATTAGGTTTATGATAACCCATTGTTATTCTCCAAGATCCATCTGTTTTTTGCACAGGCCAAATAGACTAATTAAATGGGGATGTGGTGGGAATCACCAAGCCTGCATCCTTCAAGTCTTTGATAGTGGCAGTAATCTCTGCAACCCCTCCAGGGATGTGGTATTGTTTTTGGTTTACTATTTTTCTAGTCGGGAGCTCTGGTAGTGTAGTGGCTAAGACACTTGCCTGCTAATCAGACGGCTGGCGATTCAAACCCACCAGCCACTCCTCGGAAGGAAGGTTGGGCAATCCTACTTCCGTAGTGATACTGCCTCGGAAACCCAAGGAGGGGTCGCTACGAGTCGGGTTTGATTCGACGGCACATAACAACAACAACATTTTTCTAGGTACAGGCAGTTCTAATGGCTTCCACTTGGCTTTTTCTACCATAATAGCCCTTACTCCACATGTCAGGGACCCAATGTGGGAATTCTGCCAAATTGCTTAGTGTATCTATCTCAATTATGCATTCTGGAACTGGGAAAATCACTACAGAATGGGTTCGGGGACCCACTGGACCCACTGTAAGATGCACCTGAGCTAAGACTCCATCAATAACTTGACCTCCATATGCCCCCACTCTGACTGGTAGGCCACAGTGACACTTTGGGTCTCCTGGAATTAGTGTGAGTTCAGAGCCAGTATTCAGTAACTCCTGAAGTCTGATTATATCCTTTTCCCCAGTGAACAGTCACTCTTGTAAAGGCCTCAGACCCTTTGGAGAAGGCTGGGAAATGGACAGTACAAATTTTTGGCAATGTAGTGGGATCCTTCCTCAAAGAGACCCAGCCTCGCCTTCATCCAAGGGGTTGTGTGTCTGTAAACTGACTCAAGTCTGGGAATTGACTGAAAGGCCGTGATTCTGTATTCTGGTGATTCAATCTAGACTGCTGTTCATGTGACCTACAATTCTTCTGTCTATACAGATCAAGTAAATATTTAGTAGGTTGCCCATGTATTTCACTCCTAGGAACACCATGACTAAGTAGCCAATGCCATAATTCCACATGAGTCAGAGTATTCTGATTACTGTTTTCTGTTTTGACTCTGCTTTTCATTATGGTAACCATGCTCACCTTGTCTTTGTCCATTAACTGCTGCCACTTGGCCCCTACTATCACGGGGTCCAATCAGCCCCTTGTATTTAAGTGTTTCAGTTCAATTAGGGCAGTTCCCACTGTCAAATTCCACTTACATAAAATAGCAATCATAGCAGTCTTCAAGGATGCTGGGGCTCCCTTCACAAATTTGTTCCTTACTGTAATGGTAAAAGATGTCCTCTGGACTCTCCATTTCTGGGTCTAGGGGTCTAATCTGATAAATTCACTCTAACATGCCAATTTTCCTAAGCCTCTGGATACCTTCTTCTACATTATACCAAACCAGGTCTGGTACTTCAACTTGACTTAAGGTAGGCCACCACATAATCCATGCTTCCGTAAGCCAACCAAATAAATAATTAGGTCCTTTCCTAACCTCTTGAACTGAAACATTGACTGAAGAATCCATACTTAGTGAGCCTAAATCAATAAACTCAGACTGATCCAATGTTACATTCCTTGCACCATTATTCCACACCTTCAGTAGCCATTCCCACATGTATTCTCCAGATTTCTGTCTGTACATGTTAGCAAAATCAAGTAGGTCTTTTTGGGTGTAGCATACCACTTCCTCAGTCACACTTTGTATTTCACCCTTTGGGGCTCACTTGGACTTCACTTTAGTTATAGGTCTAGCAGCAACAATGGATGGTTGGGGCAGTTCCTGAGAACATTCAGCAGTCTTCCATGGCATCTACCTCAGGCAATGACCCAGTAGGAACAATTGGGTTAATACCATCAAATGGAGATGAAAGGGATGATGGTTTTATAGTAAACCCTTCTGATGGGAGTGATTCAACAGAATTTACAGGCTCCATATCCTCATCTTCCTGACTGTCTGCCCATATGTCCCCATTCCAGATTTCAGGATCCCATTTTTTACCAATCAATGCCCCCACTTTAACTTCAGACACCATTCTGGGTTCTCAATTCAACTGGCATTGTAATTCCGCCACCCTTACAATAAGACTCTGGATTTTGTTTTCAGCAATATCAGCTTTGTTACTAGAAGAAATAAGGCTTTCTTTCAGAGCACAACTGGAAACATTGAGGTCTTTTATGCAGTGCTTGAGGTGTGATTCAGCAGCCCTGAACTCATTTCACTCTTTTACCACTTTGGCTAGCTTAAATAGGACCAACCAGCCAGTTTCCTTATACTCCCCATGGTGACAAAATTGCAGAAAAGTATCAAACATGCAACCACCCAGAACCTCACTTCTCAAAAATACTTGATTGGTGGTACTATTTTGTGTATTAATGTTGCCATCTCACACCACAGATTAGCAGGGTCCTCTTTATTAATGGAGGCAGAGTCACCAATGCCTTTACAATTAATCAAATTGGAAAACCAAAATAGAATAGGTGAGAACCAATTTAGGAAACCCATCCTTATGATTTTATCTCTCTAGAAACACTTCCAGTACCAAATGTTAGGCTGGGTTCTCTAGAGAAGCAAAACCAGTAAAGTTATATATATATATATATAAAGAGAGAGAAATTTATCTTAGGAAAATGGCTCACACACTTGCAAAAGCTAGCAAGTCCCAAGTTCCTGGATCAAACATCAAGCTGGAGGTTTTTCCTGACTCACTCAGCTGCAGGGGCTGACGAGCTCAAGGTTGGCAGGCAGTATTCCAGCTGTTGACTCCAATGAATGACTAATCCAAGATCTCCAGGCCAAATGGTGGATTGTTCACTCACAGACAGTTGTAGGCAGCACAACAGGATCCAGATCCACGGAAGAGTCTGTCTTTTTCCCAGGATGTCCATATATATATTGGGAGCAGGCCACACCCCTAGGGAAACTCTCTTTCAATGGATTGGCTGCTCAAAACATATACAACCAATCTCACCATGGGACTAACCACATCAGAACTGCTTAATCCATTCAGAATCATGGTCCAGCTAAAGTGACACACAACCCCAACTATCACATCCTCTAACCTCATTTTCAAAGCACAACACTCCAATCCCTGTTTCTGTCATCACATCACACCTCTAACTTTGAGCCCTCCCATGAGTCACCCTCTTATAAAGGACACTGATTACATTGGGCCCAGCAAGTTATTCAGGACTATCTTCCCATCTCAAAATCCTTAATCACATCGTAAAGTCCCTCTTCCTATGTTGTTGCTACGTGCTGTGGAGTCGATTCCAATTCAATTCATAGAGATCCCACAGGGTATCATAGAACTGCACCATAGGGTTTTCTACGCTGCTAATGTTTATGGAAGCAGATTGCCAGGGTCTTGTAGAGAGTGCCTGGCTGACAAAGTCTTCTTGAGGCAACAGGCACCTGGATCCATTTGCCTTAGGCCAGTTTTGTATTCTCACCGTCCTTCTCACTCTCATGAAAATAGAGGTCCACCGTTTCTGAAACCCTGGGGCAGTTGTTGTTAGGTGCTGTTGAGTCTGTAACTCATAACGACCCTATATACAGCAGAACAAAACACTGCCCAGTCCTGTGCCAGCTCCACAACCCCTGCTATTCCTGAGCCCATCATTGTAGCTACTGTGTCAATCCATCTTGTCGAGGGCCTTCCTTCCTCTCATTGACCTTCCACTTTACCAAGCATGATATCCTTCTCCAGAGAATGGTTTCTTCTTACATGACCAAAGTAGGTGATGTGAAGTCTGGCCATTCTTGCCTCCAAGGGGTATTCTGGCTGCACCTCTTCCAGGAAAGGTCTGTTAGTTCTTTTAGCAGACCATGGTACTTTCAGCATCCTTTGCCAGCACCACGACTCAGAAGCATCAACTCTTCTTCCATCTTCCTTATTCACTGTCCAGCTCTCACATGCATATCAGGCAACTGAAAATACCATGGCTTGTGTCAGGCGCACTTTAGTCCTCAAGGAGACATCTTGGCTCTTCATCACTTGAAAGAGGTCTTTTGCAGCCAATTTGCCTAGTGCTATACATTGTCTGATGTCCTGACTGCTGCTTCCATTGATGTCGATTGCAGAACACAGTAATACAAAGTCTCTGACACTAACAACTTCAATCTTTTCTCCATTTATCGTGATGCTGCTTATTGGTCCAGTTGTGAGGATTTTTTTTTTTTTTTTAATCTTGAGGTGTAATCCATACTGCAGGAATTCTGGTAGCATAGTGTCTAAGGCACTTGACTGCTAACCAGAAGTCTGGTGGTTCAAACCCATCAGCCACTCCTCGGAAGGAAGGTTGGGCAATCTACTTCCATAGTGATTCTGTCTCGGAAACCCGAGGGGTTGCTATGAGTCGGGTCCAACTTGAAGACAAATAACAACAACAACAATCCATACTGAAGACTATATTCTTCAGTCTTCATCAGTAAGTGTTTCAAGTCATTCTCACTCTCAGCAAGCAAAGTTGTGCCATCTGTGTATCACAGGTTGTTAATGATTCTTCCTCCAATCCTGATGCCACTTTTTCCTTCATACAGTCCAGCTTCTTGGATTATTTGCTCAGCATACAGATTGAATAAGTATGGTGCAAGGATACAACCCTGACACCCTCCCTTGTTGATTTTAAACCATGCAGTGTCCCCTTGTTCTGTTCAAACAAAACCCTTCTGGTCTATGTACAAGTTCCTCGTGACTGGATTGGGTCACAGCTCTGCCACTTACCAACTGTGTGATGTTTGACAAGTCAACTCACTCCTCCCTCCAAGCCTGGGTTCCTCACCTGTAACAGGAGTGTAGCCAGAGGACCTAGTTCAGAAGATAGTGAAAACTTGCTAAGACCAGCCAAGTCAAACCCAGTATTGACCAGGCCACGGTTGTACATAGGGCCTGGTCAATACTGGGTTGACATGACCTTCTGAAATCCAAATAGCTCTGAAAACCATAACTCACTTGGCAAAGAAGCCTGACCTGAACTAACATGAGGCTACTCAAAGCCTTTCTCTATCCTTTTCACTGTGAATATCTGTGGCAGAAATATTACCATGTTTGGATACACATTAATATTTACAGGACTTTTCTGGGGGTATTATAAAAAAGAACATAAAAGCCATGTCACCTTCCTAAATTGGAAAAATTCTGGATTTTACAACATCTGCCTGCTTGAATAACATCTTTTAGAAAGAGCAGCACAAGGCTGGTCCCTATGAGGCAGAGGTTAAAGATGTCCCAAATGTCCAACTTTTCCAAACTGCTGGGCCACTCCATCATCTCTGACATCAGCCCCTCCACCTTCCCTCAGTCATCTCGCTCCTGTGTTAGGGTGCCATAGTTCATGGCAACATCTCGCAGAACTTACAAACTGCCAAGGAAATGGCTCACATGGTAGTGGTGGAGGCTAGGAGGCTGGCAAGCCCCAGGTCTGTGGGTAGGTCTGGGGGATTCTCTCAACTCATGTGGCTGCAAAGGTTGGTGAGTCCAAATCGGCAGGTCAGACAATGACTACTGTCTCAAGTCCAGGGGTGAGATGATGATGAACCAAATGGAGAACCAGAGCAAGAAAGAGCGAACTTTCCCAGAACATTCACATATATACCCTCACAGAAGCTAAGGATGGTGACTTGAATCACACCCTCCAGCAAGGCAGGATTCGAAGATGCATCCCACCTTAAACAGGCATGTTGTTGTTGTTAAATGCCATCGAGTCAGACCCAACATATAGTGACCCCTCCTTGGGTTTCTGAGACAGTATCACTATGGAAGTAGATTGCCTCATCTTCCTTCCAAGGAGTGGCTGGTGGGTTTGAACTGCCAGCCTTCTGGTTAGCAGTCAGGTGCCTTAGGCACTACGCTACCAGAGCTCCTTAAATAGGCATAGGTACTATGATTTACAATACATCACAAAATGGAGGATGATGGCTAGAATGGCCATATTAAGCAATTCACTGCATTGCCCCAGGGCTTCAGAGACTACAGACATGTATCTTCATGAGGGTGAGAAGCATAGTGCCTAAGGCATCTGACTGCTAACCAGAAGGTTGGTGGTTCAAATGCACCAGCCACTCCATGGAAGAAAGACTGGATAATCTACTTCCATAAAGATTTACCGCCTTGAAACCCAATGGGGGTCACTATGAGTCGGAAATGACTTGATGGCAATGGTTTTGGGGTTTTTTTTGGAGGATGAGCAGGAGAAGAAGGATATAAATGTGCACAGGTGCCTGTCACCTCAAGAGGACTCAGCAGGTAGGCACTGTACAAAGGCCACCCCTACCCTACCTTGCTGCAGCCCCTCCCCTATAACCTTCTAGAGGGCCTTTACAATCTGTACACAGCTCTCCCTGGTTGAGACAGGTTCCCAGACTGAGAACCTGCCCAGTAATAACCACAATGGAGCCCCATACGAAAAACACACAACTTCAAATGAAAGAAACAGATACACAACTCAAGAGCTGCCAATGCGTCATTCCATTCATCAAACAAACACAAATCCCATATTCTAGGAGGGTTTTAATTGTATATCAATGATTGTGGACAAACAATTTTTCCCATAATTACAAAACAAACTATAAGAAAACAAACGGAAAGAAAATGGCAGCAGAATTCAAGAAGGTGCGTTTCTTTCACTGTTCACAGTGCAGAGCTCACGAGACAGCAGCGTACAGAGCTCACGAGACAGCAGCGTACAGAGCTAGGCGCTTTGGGGTGTCGGCATCCTCTGCTTCCCCTTCAAGGGCTCGCTTTCGACTAGTGGAAGGCTGGAAATCAAGGAAAAGGGACCAGTGTTTAACAGAAAACCATTGGCTTCTATAAGATTACCAAATTTCCCCAAAAAGTTTCTGGTAAATTTTGGGCATTTCATGAGCAACTTGTAACACCAAGAATTACCATTTTGTTAACATCGGAATTCCCACCACACTTGCTCCATTTGGACATGTTTATCCAATGGACATTGCTCTTCCATGTGGCTTCTGAACACTCAATGATGAATATTGAAAGTTAGCAGCATTTAACCAGCCTCCCCCTGGCCTTCTCCTAAATTCTGAAGTATAAAGGGATGACTGTACCTCTCCCTGGGAGCCCCAAGTCTGCCTGCTTTGTGGAAGGATGACCCCTTTTGCAGCTTGGTTGTTTTCCCATTTGTAGAATTGGGAGGGGGTGATGGGAAGAGGAGAGGCATCTTAAACCCAAAGGCAGTAGGCCAGGAATTAAGAGACACCAACTTCCATTTAAGAGGCCCTGGTAGCGCAACAGTTAAGTGCTCCATTGCTAAGCCAAATGTTGATGATTAAAATCCACCCAGCCACTCCTCAGAAGGAAGACCTGGTGATCTCTCCCTGTAAAGATGACAGCCTTGAAAACCCTATGGGGCAGTTCTACTCTGTCACATTGAATTGCTATGATTGGAAATTGACTTGACAGGACCTAACAACTTACAAAGAACATCAGAAGAATAAAATGATAACCAATAAATCATCAACTCCTTGCCTAAAATTTACATTTTTCAACCTCTTGATCGACAATCCCTAGCCCTACTTCTGTAATGCATTAAGAAAATGCAATCGGTATTGTCAGATCATCCTAGGGTGCTAGAGGAAATCAAGTTGAAACAAAGGATCTATGACATTATTCCTAATAATGTTATAGTTGCTGCTGAGGTCAATCTTCAAACTCATCCTTGTGAAATACATCATCTCTTCCATTAAATTGTGCTGCATGTTGGCTGTCATCCTATCAGCCAAACTCATGGCAACCCCAAGCAGAACGGAACGAAAAGCTGCCGAGTCCTGCGCCACCCCGTGATCGTTTAGGGATTAGGAATTAGACCGTTGTGATCCGTGGGTTTTCACTCGCTGATCTTCAGAAGCAGATCACGGCCCTTTCTTCCTCGTCCATCTTAGTCTGGAAGCTCCAGAGAAACCTGTTCAGCATCACAGCAACACGCAAGCCTCCATTACAGACAGGTGGGGGCTGGGCGTGGGGTGCACTGGCCAGGTATCGAACTGCGTCTCCCGCGTGGAGGGACAGAATTCGACCACAAGCCAGTTGCTGCTGAGTTGACTGCAGTTCGCGGTGACCAGAGTAGAACTGTGCTCCTAGGATTTTTAACAGCTGATTTTTCAGAAGTAAATTGCCTGGCCTTTCTTCTGAGGTGACTCTGGGTGGATTTGAACCTACGGTCGTTGGATTAGCAGCTGAGCATGGTAATCATTTGCACCACCCAGGGACTCTCTCTTTGAACTGTGCCTGTATTTAGCACCCATCACCAAATACCTGGGTTGAGACCTGGGGTACAGCCATTGATTTATTTTCCTCCAAAAGCAATTCTTGAAACCTTCTCTTCATGTCTTCATCCTGTAAAGAATTTAAAAACATAAGTAAGCTGTATCTGAGGGAGAGAAAGCTCCAAGAAAGCAGGGCTAGGACACCTTACCCCTGGAAGCAAGGAGGAGGGCACAGGTGCTGATCTGGCCAGACCAGAAGCATCCTCTTGCAGGAGCTCCGCAAAACAAAAAACAAACCAACTGCCATGGAGCTAATTCCAACTCATAGCAACCCACACTGGATTTCCAAGATGGTAAATCTTTATGGAAATAGATTGCCCTGTCTTCCTTCCATGGACTACTTGGTGGGTTTGTACCACCAAACTTCAGGTTAGCAGTCAAATGCCTTAGGCACTGCACCACCAGAGCGCCTTGCAGAAGCTCATGTTGTTGTTGTTGTTATGTGCCGTCGAGTCGACCCCCGACTCATAGCGACCCCTCCTTGGGTTTCCGAGGCAGTATCACTACGGAAGTAGGATTGCCCAACCTTCCTTCCGAGGAGTGGCTGGTGGGTTTGAACCGCCTGCCTTCTGGTTAGCAGTCAAGTGCTTTAGCCACTATGCTACCAGAGCTCCTTGCAGAAGCTCATAAGGCCTCTATATTCCCAGAGCCTAACTTGTCATCTAGCAGTCATTGTTTTATCACCATTGGTGGAGTCAAACCCTCATGCCTAAGGGCTCTTGGTGGGTCAGAGAACCACCAATCTCTAGCCTCAGGATCCAGATCGGAGGGAGCTAGAGGCCAGATGCAGGGCCAGCTCAGTCCTCATGCAGCTTCTTAAATCTCTCCAGCAGCCCCCACCTCCCATCAACATCGAGGCCAGTCAACCAGACCAGTCTGGCAAAGCGATTCTAGCGCCCTAGGAAAACTCCCCCCACAGGTGCTGTTCAAGTCGCCAGAAAGCCTTCAAGTTCACAATCTCCCAGAGCTGAGGTCTAATGAGGGAGGAAGTCAAACAGGACATGACTTTACAGGTGGTTTAGGCTGCAGGAGAGGAAGCTTTGAGGGAGTCAGAGGGGCACTGAGGACTCCTGCCCAGGTGAGTCTCAGGGTGGCACCCACCTTCCCCAGTGCTCAAGGATTTGAGAGCCCTGAGAGATGACCTGATGCAGCTCTCCTCACCTTCAGCAAGGTGAAACATCTGTGACGGGGAATGCGGGCTTTGGGACTGGCCAGAATGCCAGCTGGACCACTCACAAGCCAGCTGTGTGGAATTCAAACTCAGAGCTGTCTGATTCCAAAGCCCCATGTGCTTTCTCCCCTCCTTCCACTCCAGCCAAATGTACCATGGGGGTGGGTGGGTGGGAGGCACAGAGGAGCAAAGGCTTCCAATTGTTCGTCAGCCATTGGCTAGAGGATCAATGACAGGTTCATCTATTCTGTACTTGCACCTGGAATCACATTCTTTGATCACCCTGTTTCCTGAGTCCCCACTGCCCATTTGAAGAGCACCAAGTTGGTCTGGGTTCCACACTGTGCTCTCCCACAGCCTTAGGCTCTCCCTTCTCATGCAGTGCCAGTCTCTAAGGCCACTCCCCCTCCCACCTGCTCATGCCACAGCCTCCCCAGGAATGCCCCCTTGCCTTCCTGGCCATTCACCTCATCTACCCTCCCCATTCACTAAGTGAACAAATATTTCCCGAGTACCCTTAAATGCCAGGCGATCTACTTCCATAAAGATTTACAGCTTTGGAAACCCAATGCGGGTCACTAAGAGTAGGAAATGACTCGATGGCAGTGAGTTGTTTCTTTTCTTCTTCTTCTTCTTCTTTTTTTTAAAATATATAATAGGTATTAAGGAGCTCTGCTGCCACAGTGCCTAAGGCATCTGACTGCTAATCAGAAGACTGGCAGTTCAAACCCACCTGAGGCAATCTACCTCCTCAGAAACCCAATGGGGGTCACTATGAGTCAGAAGCAACCTGATGGCAATGGGTTTGATTTTAGGTTTATAATAGACATTTAAAAAAAAATTGTGAGTCAATTCTGACTCACAACAACCCTATAGGACAGAGATGAACTGCCCCAAAGAGTTTCCAAGGCTGGGATCTTTATGGAAGCAGACTTGCCAAATCTTTTTTCTGTGGTCAGCAGCCAAGCACTTAGCCACTGTACCACCGGGGCTCCTATAATATGCACCAAAAAACAAAACAAAACAAAAACTCCCTGCCATCAAATGGCTTCCAACTCACAGCGATCCCTACTGGGTTTCCAAAACTGTAAATCTTTATGGAAGCAGACTGCCTCATTTTCTGCGGAGTGGCTGGTGAGTTCAAACCACTGACCTTTTGGTGAGCAGCAAATGCCTCAATGACTACCAGAGCTCCTAATAATACACACAGGGCCCTCCCTATCAGAGGAACTCAATCAGTGGTGACCATGTCATCCACCCATCCATCTCCCATGTCCTCTCCAGGCCACTTAGCCTTCGGATGCTCTTCACACTGTGTAAACATGTGGGAACCTGAAGCCCCATGGGCATTGGCCCCACCTCATCCTGGAGACCGCCTATGCCCTGCACCCATCTCTACCACAGGTACCACATGGTACTGTAACTACTGTGGTCAGGACTGTCTCCCTATCCAGACTGCCAGCTCCCCAAGGCAAAGACTTATCTTATTCTTCTATGCATCCACGGGGCCAATGCTGCTCAGGATCTAAGCTCATTGACCGTCCCCTGAAGGAATGACTGCAGGAACAAATGAAATCACGGTGGCAAGCCCTTCACATGACAGCCATTCAGTGCTGCCAAACAGAGCTGGGCACACACCTATTCACATCTACATTTAAAGAAGTCGTCAGTTATCAATAATATCAAAATGGCTCATCACAAACGACAGGGAGCACTGTGTATCTGTAAATACCCTTCCTTTGAGATGCTGACAGTCTATTCAGAAATACTCAATTATATTTCGCCTAGAAAGCAAGTAAGAAGGAAGCATCTAACTCACGCAATGCACATGAGGCAAAAAGTGGGCATAAGGAACACACCCCAATCTGGAGAGTCTGTTAACAACAAAACAGAGACCAGAACCCCCTCCCTAAATGCTCAGTCCAGTTCCAGACCCACAAAACCACTTGGTTTCTTCACAAACACTGAATTCCTCCACCAAAAAAAAAAACCCTAATCAGTTGGTGATGTTTTAAATGGACGCTCTGGATCCCTGTGCTCATTCACTGTTCATTCCATCTTCTGCTGCAAAAGATAAATGAGGACAAAAGAATGTTCCAGCAAGACTCCTGTGGCCGGTTGAACAGCACCTCTTCCTCGGTTGTTCGTTAATAGTTTTCTTACATAAGAAAAAGAGGCTATACGTGTTTGTCATCTTCAGACGGAGGCAAACCCTGTGCCCAGGCCTAACTGCAAGCAAGGTCCAGTGTTAGCAAGACTAACACATCTCCTCAACCTTTACACATGGCCCCTGAGAGTTTCCCTATAAGAACACATTAACAGAGCCAAGAGGCATGGTTCTCTTTTTCATCAAAATTAAATCCCCACATGCAAAGGTACCCTTTGTTTCCAAACTTCTTTTCTCCAGGGCCCTGCTGTTTCAAATCTGTGTGGTCTATTAAGTGCTAAATCATCGGACAGATTTCTTTAGAGAGGACTGCCGTTTCCAGGGCAATACCCCAAACACAGAGACCTGCCTTTTTTAAAAAAAAAAAAAAATTTGTTGTTCTCAACCTGAGCTGACCTGAGCAAAACAGTTGGGTGTAGCGGGTTGGAAGAAAGAATGGGGACAGCTTCCCCAGAACCCCAAAAGTACAGTGCCAAGGCTGGGTCCACTGGGGAGCAGTCTCCAAGCATCTCTCAAGCAATCTGGTTAAACTCTCCATCCCCACAGGAAATGGAGAAACCAAAAAGAAAGTTAATAGACATTAGCAGGCATGGCCCTGCTGAATGGAGCTGCATGTAACAGAAGGTCAGCCATCCATCAGAAAACCTGCCCGATGCTGTAGCTAATTCCAAAACCAAAGATTAGCCAAGCAAAGTCAAAGGACTCCCATCTCTGGCAGTATGAATGAGGTCGACACATAACCTCGCATCAGCCACAATCCCCAGCAGGACCATAGAAGTGATGCAGACTTGAAAGGCACAGGTGACAGCCTGCACTAATGGCATTCTTACTCACTGGGAACAAGAAACGGGCCCTTTTATGCCCAATCACTTACACTTGAGAAAAAGTAGATTCTCTCCAAAGAGGCTGCCCTCCCTCCATCTCCTATTTCCCTGATTTAAGATGAAAGATGGCTGGAACACAGCCCACACCCCCTGGGGCAGCTGAGGTGCAGAGGGAAAAACCAGCTCTCAAAGGAACAGAGCCAAACTGCAGACTCGGGGCAGCCAAGTGGAACCAGGACAGGCATAAAATAAGCGTATCCATCCAAGAGGCACATGTAATGTCAGAGTTTGCACCCCTCTAAACACACACACACAGAGAAGCTCCGGTGGTGGAGTGGGTAAGGCATCTGGCTGCTAACGAGAAGGTCAGTGGTTCAAATCCACCAGCTGCTCTGCAGGAGGAAGATGAGGCAATCTACTTCTGTAAGGATTTAAAGCCTTGGAAACCCAATGAGGGTCGCTAGGTGTTAGAATCGACTCGATGGCAGTGGGTTTGGTTTGGTTTTTAAACACATACAGAAGAGCCCTAGTGTGCAACAGTTAAGTGCTCAGCTGCCAATCAAAGGCTGGTAGTTCAACCCCCACAGCAGCTCCATGGGAGAAAGACGGGATGATCTGCTCCCACAAAGATCCCTCCATTGCCAGTGAGTGAATCCCAACTCATAGCGACCCTATAGGATGGAGTAGAACTGTCCCATAGCGTTTCCATGGCTGTAATCTTTACAGGGGAGCTCTGGTAGCATAGTGCCTAAAGCATGTGACTGCTAACCAGAAGGCTGGCGGTTCAAACCTACCAGCCACTCCTCAGAAGGAAGGTTGGGCAATCTACTTCCGTAGTGATACCGCCTCGGGAACCCAAGCAGGGGTTGCTATGAGTCAGGTCTGACTCGAAGGCATAACAATCTTTACAGAAGCAGACTGCCCCCTCTTTCTCCCACAGAGGGGCTGGTGGGTTTGAACTATCACGAGGAGTCAAAATTGACTCGATTACACCTACCAACAACAAACACACACATACAAACAATACACCTGAAAGCTCAATCTCAAACATGACACAGACCCAACAGAGGAGACATGTTTCCATCTTCTTCCTCTCTCCCACACAATTCCAGGCACACCAATCCCCTGTACTTTATACTAGTGGGCACTGCCCCATACCCACCTGAAGCCACGGGTGTTTTAAGGCTTCTTCTGTTGTAAAACGCTCCTTGGGATCCACTACCAACAACTTCTTGACAAGGTCCAGAGCTAAAGCAACAAGATAATTTGGCTAAAAGCAGTGCAAAGGAGAAATACATTAAAACAGGAATTATTAAAGGAAGCCAGAGCAGAGGCCAACACCCAGAGAGAGTGGAGGGTCTGAGATCATCGTAGAGTCACCCAAAGTAACAGGTAGGGCCCCTTATGCTCCTCACTTCTTCAGAGTGCTAGAACTTTACAATCCCTCGACTCTCTGTTCCCACTCGCCTTGCTGGACTGAAGTTCAAGCGAATTAAAGCTGAACTTCCACCCACTTCTAAGATACTCAATATACTTAAGTAAATTCTCCGAGTCTAAGAGACTGATGGCGAGAGTTCCTCGGCCACAGAGAAGCTCCCAGAACTTCAGGCTTGTCAGAAATAAAGCCTGACTACTCCAGCAAGGAACTAGAAGGTGGCTTATCAATTGTAACAATAAACAAACAAACAAAAAACACCTCACTGCCGTCGAATCAATTCTGACTCATAGCAACCCCTTTTGGGTTCCCAAGGCAACAAATCTTTAGAGAAGTAGATTGCCCAGTCTTCCTTCCACAAGGGACTGGTGGATTTGAACCACCAACCTTCTGGTTAGTTTTCCTTAAATAAGCATTCTGCCCTTTAACCAATCATCTATGCTATACTGTTTGGCCATTTCTTCTTCTTACTATTATTACTGCTGTTTGGGTAAAAGGCAATTCCTTTAGCTACCTACTCTTTTCTTCTGAGAATTATAAAGTTGCAGTTTTAACTTATCAAACACAAAGTAATTACTTTAGGTCTTACATGCTTACTCACTCAAAAGAAACCTCCTAACTAATCTTTACTTATTATTGTGCTTTTAAATAGGTGCCAGGCACATGTGTTCACTACATTTGTTGTGGTTAGGGGCCTTCCCAGTGATTTTTGACTCACAGTGGCCCTAGGAGACAGAGTAGAACCTCCCCCACAGAGTTTTCCTGGCTATTATCTTTACAGGAAAAGATTGCTCAGCCTTTCTCCTGCTGAGTGGCTGGTGGGTTCAAACTGCCAACCTTTCAGTTCACAGCCAAGCACTGAACCATTGCTCCACTGGGGCTCGTCATACTTAACCCTCACAAAAACCCTTAAGAGGAGAAGTTATTGAGCGCCTTTCACAAATAAGGAAACAGAGACTGAGACAGGTTAAGTAACTTGCCCCTGTTCACATACCTAGGAAGTGGCAGACCCAGGAATTAATAAGCCTGAGCTCTGAAGCTTAGCTCCTAAAATCTTCATCTGCCTCTCAAACAAATGGTGCAAAACTAACAAGAGAAAAGGAGAACAGAATGGACAGGAGAAAACATCCCGGGATTTGAAAAGAAACTCCCACCAAAGCACAAACAGGTTAGCAAAAACCACACATTTATAACCCTTTCGTATCCATACCCTTCTCTGAGACCTCTGCCCAGACTTCAGGAATGAAGTTGTACTTTCCACTGGTGATCTGATCCTTCAGTGACACTTGAGTCTTATGCTCAGAGAAAGGTGGATACCCACTAAGGCTTAATATCGGTAGAGAGAAAAAGGGAAAGACGTCAAGAGTCTCAGTGGCATTCCGATACACAGATTTCGTTTTCAGCATAATGAACAATCAGGTTTTCTCTACATCACTGGTCAAAGATGACCGAAATTACACACAAGCTCTCTACCTGGACATGCTGTGGATTTCATCCTATTACTTCCAAGCAAACCGTGACTCAATAAAACCTTTCTTACCAAATGAAAAGAATAACTCCTAAACTCCAGCAGTCCACAGCACGGTTATACCCGGCAGTCCCAAAGGAGACAAGAACCTCAGGAGCCAAATAGGTGGGGGTCCCACATAAGGTTCTCATGAGAGAGGTCTCCCCCAAAATCTTAGACTGCCCAAAATCAGTAATCTAAAATGAAGGACAAAAGGGAGACATTGGTAAGTGATAGCATGAGAAATTAACACAGACTGCCAGCACCAAAACACATACTGGCGAGATTCGTTTCTATCCTGCAGTTCATACCTGCCATTAACCTAGAATCGACAAGTCCCTGTCTTTGCCTTTAACGTATTTATTTAATTTTGCTTAGATAGTTGTTTCTGAGTCCAGGAACTTCAAGATCCAGGCCTTCCAATCTACCTATGTTCTCTGTAACCTTAGAAAAGATGTATATAATCCTTCTGTAAAGACGCAGACACTCTAGAACTCCAATGAGTTATGCATGGATCTTCTCAGACTTCCGGGTCTCCACCCTAGCTGCACAGCGCAATACCTGAAAAGCTTGGAGAAACTACTTACCAAGCTGGACGCCGTTGAGTTGATTTCAACCCATAGCAACCCCATGTGATGGAGTGAGGCTGTCCCATAGGATTTTCTTGGCTCAATCCTTATGGAAGCAGATCACCGGGTCTTTCTCCCATGGAGTGGCTAGGTGAGTTCAAACCACCAACCTTTGGTTAGCAGTTGAGCACGTAATCATTGTGCCACCAAGGCTCCGTGGACTTCCCTTTAGCAATAATAATTTAAGTGGTCCAAAGTGTAGCTTGGGTGTTGTGATTTTTTATTTATTTTTTATTTTTTAAATCTCAACAGGAGATTCTAACACAAAACCAGACTTGAGAAGCACTGCCTTAGACTGAAGCAGGGGATGGGACTCATCTGTCCACCTAGACCCCGCTTTCCTCCCTCAGAGCACAGGAGACGCACATGCCCAGAAGGCAACGAATGGCCACTGGGATCTGGGTAAAGCAACCCCACCTGACCTCTAAAATTAATTGCTAAAAGTAAGAAGATCAGATTCTCAACCTCAATATGCTCTCACTTTTTATCTGATCATGGAAGAGACAATTTCTCAACAGAAATCTACTGGAATGGCCACAGAACATAAATTTCCTACCTTTATAAGACAGTCCTCTTTTTGTGATGAGAGTAGAACATTCTCTGGCTTTAAGTCCCGATGTATAATGCCATTTTCGTGAAGGTACTACATACACAGAAAGGAGGCATGAACCTTAGACTGCGGCAGTAGGTACGTGAATAGAGATAAGAGTCAGCACCACACACTTTAGAGATGGACTGGGCTGTACACCATGATATTCACACCCATATTCTCAAAATTCCCAGAACACTACCGGGTAAAGAGGCTGCTGCTGTTACATAACAATATGAGTCGATTACGACTCATAGAGACCCCAGGTGACACAGTAGAACGGCCCCACTGACTGTCATCTCTATGGAAACTGATTGCCAGGTCTTTCTCCCATACAGCCACCAGGTGGGTTTGAACTGCCAACATTTCAGTTAACAGTTGAGCACTTAACCGTTTGTACCACCAGGGCTCCCTGGATAAAGGGGTTACTGTGGACAAACTTGTTCTCAAGATACTCTGAGAAAAGAAAAAATGTTAGAAAGGCAACTTATGACATCAGCCTTTTGGTTCACTTCACAAGATAATAAACATCCTTTCACGTTGGCAGAAATATAAGGTGTCAATTTTAACAAAAATGCAAACGAATGACATAAAATATTTTGTGACCATACTAAAGTAACCATAAAAATTCTCCCAAAATGATATATTTGGCTATTCCAGCCTTAAGAATAATCTTTTTAAAGGGAACTCATAAAATATGTATACTTGTAAAAGATCTGTTAAACACTCAGACTTAACTGGTTTTTTTAGAAAGCTCAATGGTCTGAAACATAAAAAAGAACACACCAAGAAACATTCATATGCAATGTCAAATTTCTTTAGGGGAAAAAAAAAATCCACATCCATTGGCCTGCACACCCAATCCACCCTAATCTTCTGTTTTTGTAAATTGTAATAAATATATAAGGAAGAAAACATAGGCCATCTCCACAGGCTTCATGTGTGTACTTCACTGATGTTCATTATGCCAATCATATTACTCACCCATCACCCTATCCATTCCCCAACTTAACAGAACTTCAGTGCCCCAAAGCATTGAGTCCTAATCCTAAGTATATCCAAAAAAAGAAAAGGGAAACAAATACACAAACAACTCATTGCCATTCTGTTGATTCCAATTCATGGTGACCCTGTGTATTACAGAGGAGAACTGCTCCATACGGTTTTCTTAGCTTTCATCGTTACAGAAAGAGAGACTGACAGGTCTTTCTTTCGTGGTGCCACTGGGTAAGTTCAAATGACTAACCCTCAGTTTAGCAGTTGATCACAAACTGCTTGTGGCACCCAGGGACTGTTAAGTATTTAAAAAAAAAAAATTGCTGTCCAGTCAATTCTGAGTCAGGGACACTACAAGATGGAGCTGAACTTCCCATAGGGTTTCCAAGGCCGTAGGGACATTGTTAAGTTTGGGAATGGATGGGGTGATGAATATAATCACCCTGCGTGTGAAGGGAGCACCTAACACCATCCCATCTGTCCCAGTCGCCCCTCCCTGACAGCCTGACCCTGGTACCTACCCAGCTTCCACCACAAAAGCTAAAGGTTATAAGGATCAGGCAGAAGCAGGGATCAACACTGCTCCAGAAACATGCCCAAGCTAAGGAGAGGAGACGCAGATGCATGTTCTTATTTTTTTTTCCATTCCCATTCTAAGTGTCTCCTAAGCTTCACAGAGAGAGCTTTGTCTCTGAGTGAAACACAGGATGTTTTTGCCAAGAAGAGAACAACAAACACAGCGTTCCACTCTGAATTTTAAGCCACCGTTACGCAATTTCTGCCTAACTCAAGGGCTAATTCACCTAAAAGGAAGCAGGCTGTCAACAGAACTCAGGGCTTCTCTTACCTGTACAGCCAAGAGCATCTGGTAAAAGTAGAGTTTGCAGGTAGCTTCCTTCAGGCGTCTGTTGCCCACCACCCTGTCAAACAGCTCTCCTCCTTCCATCCTGAAACACAGGTAAAGCAGGTGATTCAATTCCTGGAAGGAAACTCACTTGGATGGAAGATAATAATGCAAACACACCACACTCATGAAGACAAGCCCGGAGTCGCCATTTTCACTCACTCTTGACTCTTAGTTTTAAAGCCAATGACGTGAAAAGGCTCCTCCACAATCAGATGTCCCAGCAGGAAATAAAGTAGCAAGGGATGTCAGAAGCTGTGTGCAGTGGGCACTGAGGACACCAGGGGAGCTTTAAACAATCTGATTCAATTGATTGGTGGTGGGGCCCACCACTGTGGAGCCTGCATTGTGAGGCTGATGCAGGGTTAGCATATACTTATCATCAGATAAGTGGAGTCTGAGCCCCAAGCCCATCATTTTCCAGCTGCGTGACTTTGGGCAAGCTATTTTTTTTTTTACCTCTCCGAGCTTGTCTGAGGAGCCCTAGTGGCACAGTGGTTAAGCGTTCAGCTGCTAACCAAAAGGTTGGTGCTTCAAACCTACCAGCCACTCAGCAGGAGAAAGACGTGGCAGTCCAAGAGTACAGCCTTGGAAACCTTGTGAAGCAGTTCTGCTCTGTCCTATAGAGTCGCTATGAATCAAAATCAACTCAATGGCAGTGGGTTTGGTTATAAAGCTTGTTTGTGCCTCTTAACAAATGGGGATGATACCAGGTACCCTGATGGTTGTTGTAAAAATTAAGAGATAACTGATGTAGGCAAAGCAGCTGGCATAACAAAGTCATTCAATTCCTCCTTTTCTGGAAGTGGAGCTAAGGCTGCTGTGAAGGTTAAATGATCCATGTAAAGTGCTGAGAACAGTTGTGAAAATGGAGTGACACCAGCATAGTTGCCTGACCTCTTTGTCTACCATCACAAGGGGAAAGAATCAAGATCACAGCCAAGGCTGATTCTTATGAAGCAGAGGTCAGAAAGACCTCCTCTCTCCAACCTCTTCACTGGTTCAGACACCAGCTGTCCCTTCCACAGAACTCTTTACTTTTCTGCTGGGTTCAACAATGTGTTGAGATGGCCACACAGAACTCAAGAACAATACTCACAATTATAAGGTTTATTAGGGAAATAACAGGTTACATACAATTCAGGATCAGGAACGGCTCAGTATACAGTTCTTTGGTCAGGACAGCTTCTCAGCCATGGCCACAGGCAGGCCTCTCTTTTCACCTTAGCCTCTCTGGCCCATGGGCCTCCTGGGCCATTCAGCCTCAGCCATGTTCAGGCAACTGTTGCAAAGCTCTTTAGTTCCACTGATAAGTGCCCAGAGGCACCCCACTCTTCCAATAAACCTCAGCCTGAAGATACTCAGCTCTTTAGCTCTGTGGGTCAGTGAGCCTATCTCCACCAAGTACCTGAAAGCACCCACTCCAACAAGGAAGGTGTTCAGTTCGCCTGCACCACGGGCCAGAAAGCCCACGTTGCCATCTTGTGTTGGTATCCTGGTTCTGCTGCCACCACTTCTCTGTCGCTGCTTCTCACCATCTCGCACCATCTCTGGTGTTACATCTCTCTCTTGTCTTTCTCTCTGTGTCTCCTGGGTCAGGAGGTTCTCAGCACAAGGACTCTGGGTCCAAAGGATGTACTCTACTCCTGTCTCTTCTTCTTGGTAGTAGTGAGGTCCCTCCTGTCTGCCTCGAGGATAGCTCATTTTAAGCCTAGCAGGATGGCAAAATGACCAATCCCCTTGTTAGGGTTCCATACATTTTATTTGCATGGTCCCACCTCTGGTAGCATAGTGGCTAAGGCACTTGACTGCTAACCAGAAGGCTGGCGGTTCAAACCCACCAGCCATTCCTCGGAAGGAAGATGGGGCAATCTACTTCCGTAGTGATACTGCCTCGGAAACCCAAGGAGGGGTCGCTATGAGTCAGGTCTGACTCGACGGCACATAACAACAACAACAACAACCTCCACAAAATTTCTGAGTTATCTAGTGCTACTGTAACAGAAATGCCGCAAGTGGATGGCTTTTTGAAGAGATGGAAACAACCTAAGTACCCATAAATAGATGAATGGATAACCAAACTATGGTACATACACACAATGGAATACTATGCAACACTAAAGAATAATGAAGAATCCATGAAAACACTTCATAACATGGATGAACCTGGAGGACATTATGCTGAGTAAAGGATAAACATCGTATTAGTCCACTATTGTAAAAAGTCAAGGAAAGTTTCACATATGGAAGGAAACTTTCAGGGATGGGAAGGGAGGGGAGAGAAAATTTGCTAGATAGGTAAGAGAGAAGTATTGATTTGGGTGAAGGGAAAGGCAATATACCAAAAGCAAGTGACCAGCACAATAACACTAAGGAAAAGGAAGACACAGAGAGGTACACAAGAGGTACAGAAAGCAAAGGTAAATACTTTTACATACACAATATGCATTATCAGTAATAACAAACACTAATCTATGGGTGGATACATAGGTAGGTAGGTAAGCAAATGATACGTAGGTAGATAGGTAAGCAAATCGGGTATGGGTAGGCAAAAGACACATGGAAATAATTAGTACAAGGGAATAGTAGACCATGGGAATCTTGGCCTACATGACCCTGAGACCAGAAGAACTGGATGGTGCCCGGCTACCACTGTCAACCACTACAGAAAGGGATCAAAATCAAAATAGTAGATCCTGGATAGAGTGGGAGAAAAATGTAGAACTCAAAATCATAAAAAAAAAAAAAAGGCTTACTGGTCTGACAGAGATTGGTGAAACCCCCAAGACTATGGCCCCTACTCACCCTTTGGGCCTGGAATTAAATGCACTCCCATGGCTTCCAGATAAACAATAGGTCTACAAGGTGAACAATTAAACCAGATAGGTACACTCCTTAGAACAATCAACCAAGGGAGATCAGAAGGGCAGCATTTACAGAGAGAATAGCTCAGAGGGCAGGAATGTATAGGAAAAGACACAGGGAAAAAGTACCTGTGGGGAGGAATTGGGAAGAGAACAGTTATATTGTGGGGTTTGCAATCAATGTCATGAAATGAAATGTGTATGAACTGTTGCATGGAAAATGCACTTGTTCTATAAACTTTCACCCAAATCACAATAAAAAAGAAAAATAAAGAGGAACAGCAAAAAGAGAAAAACAGTGAATGGCTTTAACAAACACATTTATTCTCTCACAGTTTAGGAGGCTAGAAACACAAATTCAAGACCACCAACTCTAGGGAAAGCTTTCTCTCTGTGTGTCCTGGCCCCAGGATGTTCCCGGTGCAGGGACCTTGGGTCTGAAGGATGTGCTCCAGGCTCTTCTTTCTTGATGGTAGGAGGTCCACCTCTCTCTGCTCACTTTTCTCTCCTTCTATCTCTTACAATATAAAAGGAGCTCTGGTAGCATAGTGGCTAAGGCACTTGACTGCTAACCAGAAGGCTGGCAGTTCAAACCCACCAGCAACTCCTCGGAAGGAAGGTTGGGCAATCTACTTCCACAGTGATACTGCCTCGGAAACCCAAGGAGGGGTCTCTATGAGTTGGGCCCGATTTGATGGCATACAACAACAACAGGCCACACCCCAGGGAAACTCCTTTTCCATTGGGTCAGGGCTGTGAGGGAATTAAGAGTGTGACATCCCACCCTGGTAGTCCATAGTATATTCAATATTCTTCATCAAAACCATAATCCAAATGCATCATTCTTCTTAGGTCTTCCTTATTCAACGTCCAGCTTTCACATGACTACATGGCAACTGAAAACACCATGGCTTGGGTCAGGTGCACCTGCCAAAAACCAAACCAAACTCACTGCCGTCGAGTCGGATCCAACTCACAGAGACCCCTCCGTTACCGAGACGGTATCACTACAGAAGTCCAATCTTCCTTCTGAGGAGTGGCTGGTGGGTTCAAACTGCCAGTCTTCTGGTTAGCAGTCAAATGCCTCAGGCAGAGCACCAGAGCTCCCTTAGACTGACAAAAAATCATGGACTGCCAGAATGAACAAATCTGTGTTGGAAGAAGTATCTTAGAAGCAAGGATGGCAAGACTTTCCCTCTCATATTTTGGTGATGGTATCAGGAGGGACCAGTCCCTAGAGAAGGTTATTATACTTTGTAAAGTGGAGGGTCAGGGAAAAAGAGGAACACTCTCCACAGGGTGGTTTGACACAGTGGCTGCAATGACAGACCCAAGCACTGCAACGATTGTCAGGATGGCACAGGATCGTGCTTTATTCTCTTGAACACAGGGTCCCTGTGAGTTGAAACAGACTCCACAGCACCTACAACATAACAACATCTCACCCTAATCCTCTTACAACTGACTGACTTATCACTTCAAACCACATCATGGGGGGAGGGTCATGACATAACTGCCAAACCACTGAGAATCAAGACCCAAGCAAGCTGATACATATTTTGATGGGACATAATTCAATCCAAGCCAAGTGCCATTCACCTTATTGGCATTAGCAGCAAGCTGTCCAATCCCCTTAGTGGTCCACAAGCACCTTATTTGGATAGTCCCTACCAATCACTGTGTGGAAGTCACAAAAACTATGGTTAAATTTAAGCAAATCACTGCACTAAATTAAGTAATTCAGTGCACCACAACAGTATTTGGCTCATAGTAAGTGAGTGCTTAATAAATACTGGCTGTTGATGATGTTGTCAGGTGCCCCCAAGTCAATCCTGACTCATAGGTACAACATATGATAGAGTAAAACTGCCCTATACGGTTTCCTTGGTTGTAATATTTATGGAAGCAGATCACCAGGTCTTTATCTTACAGAGTGTGCAGGGTGGGTTCAAACCACCAATGTTTAGGTTAACAACCAAGCACTTAACCACTGCATCACCAAACAAAAAACCCACTTCCGTCAAGTTGAGTCCAACTCATAGCACCTCAAGGGACAGAGCAGAATTGCCCCACAGGGTCTCCAAGGCTGTAAATCTTTACAGAAGCAGACTGCCACATCTTTCTCCTACAGAGCTACTTATAGATTCAAACTGCCAACCTCTCAGTTAGCAGCCAAGCAATTAACCGCTGTGCCATCAGGGCTCTAAGAGCACCGTTGGGACTCCTTAAATATTGTAAATGTTGTTAGGTGCCATCGAGTCAGTTCTGACTCATAGCCACCTTATGTACAACAGACACTGCCCGGTCCAGTGCCACCCTCACAATTATTGCTATTCTTGAGCCCATCTGTGCCATCCTCACAATTGTATTCTTCAGCCCATCGCTGCAGCCACTGTGTCACTCCATCTCACTGAGGGTCTTCCTCTTTTTCAATGACCCTCTACCAAGCGTAAAATCTTTCTCCAGGTCCCTCCTGACAACATGATCAAAGTACAAGAGGCAAAATCTCACCATCCTTGCTTCTAAGATACTTTTTCCAAGACAGCTTTGTTCGTTCTTCTGACAGTCCATCGTATATTCAATATTCTTTACCAGCACCACGATTCGAAGGCATCATTCCTTCTGTCTTATTCATTGTCCAGCTTTTACATTATATGAGGCAACTGAAAAGACCATGGCTTGGGTCAGGCGCACCTTAGTTTTCAAAATGACATCTTTGCTTTTTAACGCTTTCAAGAGGTCTTCTGCAGCAGATTTGCCCAATGCAATATGCATTTGATTCCTTCACTTGCTTCCATGAACACTGATTGTGGATCCAAGTAATGAAATCCTTGACAACTTCAATCTTTTCTCCATTTATCATGATGTTACGTATTGGTACAGTTGTGAGGATTTTTGTTTTCCCTATGTTGAAGCATAATCCATACCGAAGACTGCAACTTTTGATCTTTATCAGTAAGTACTTCAAGTCTTCTTCACTTGCAGCAAGCAAGGCTGTGTCATCTGCATATTGCAGGTTGTTAATGAGTCTTCCTCCAATCCTGATGTCATGTTCTTCCTCATACAATCCAGCTTCTTAGATTATTTGGTCAGCAAACAGACTGAGTAAGTACGGTGAAAGGATGAAACTCTGATGCACACCTTTCTTGATTTTAAACCATGCAGTAGCCCCTTGTTCCGTTCAAACAACTGCCTCTTGGTCGATGTACAGGTTCCTTATAAGCACAATTAAGTGTTCTGGGATTCCCATTCTTTGCAATGTTATCTATAGCTGTTATGATCCACACAGTGAGATGTCTTTGCATAGTCAATAAAACACAGGTAAAACCTTCCTGATACTCTCTGCTTTCAGGCAAGATCCATCTGACATCAGCAATGATATCCCTCATTCCAAGTCCTCTTCTGAATCCTGCCTGAATTTCTGGCAGTTCCCCATCTATGCACTGCTGCAGTAATTTTTTATTATTTTCAAGCAACATTTTACTTGCACGTGACATTAATGATATTGTTCGATAATTTTCATATTCTGTTGGATCACCTTTCTTTGTCATGGACACAAATATGGATCTCTTCCAGTCAGTTGGCCAGGTAGGTATTTATCTTCCAAATTTCTTGGCATAAATGAGTGAGTGCTTCCAGTATGGCATCTATTTGTTGAAACATTTCAGTAGGTATTCTGTCAATTCCTGCCTTGTTTTTTAGTCAATGCCTTCAGTGCAACTTGGACTTCTTCCTTTAATACCTTAAATATTGGCTACTGCTATTTTTTTATTATTATTATTAAACTGTGTAAACTAGACCAAGTCAGGTACCAATCTCCTATTTGATAGCAACAGATATTCCCTCAAGCATCATGAGGGCCATCCAATCTCTCCTAGTGCTGTGATTTACTAGATAATTTTAATGGTCAACCTGCATAGCCACCATTGGACAACGAGGAACGAAGTATTCCCTTCCCGCCATGACAGAAACACTGCACACTTATGCCGGAACAGCCATCAAGACAGGCCTCTTCCAGGAATGAGACAGGAAAGTATTTTGGTCACACCAATTAAGACAGGACTTCATGGCCATCAAAGTAAAGTAGCAAGACATTGAAAGATATCCTAAGATGTCACCAGGACACTTGGGATTTGATCTCAGCAGAAAGCTCTATTTAGAGCAAGTATTTCAAAGTAATAGTACTGACCCATGGTTAAGCACCTATGTGTGCCCCGTACTCTGCCAGGGGCTTTCCATTTCTCAATGCATTTAATCCTTACAATAATCCTGCACGTGGCGGCATCATTATGATCCCCATTTAACACAAGGAAAAAAAAGACTCAGAGAGGTGACATAAACTCACCCTAGTTAGTCAGCTTGTTGTAGGTGGGTGCTGTCAAGTCAATTTCAACTTACAGCGTCCCCACATGACAGGGTAGAACTGCTCCATAAAGTTTTCTTAGCTGCAGTCATTTTGGAAACAGATCATCATGTCTTTCTCCCAGAGCAGGTAGGTGGGTTTGAACCACCAACCTCTCTCAGTTAGCAGCCAAGCACTTAACCACCATTTGCACCACCCGGGCTCTTAGAAAGCAAGATTCCAATCCAGGCCGCAGTCTCCAGACCCAGTGACAGGAAGCCCTCTGCCACTTGCCTTTAGAAACTCTGCTGGGATTCTAGGTTCTACTAACCCTCCTCCAACACACACACTCTGTGGGCCCCACCACCTCCACATAAGTATATTAACGACCCTCACAATAAAACACGCCAGTCAGCACTGGAACTTTGGTGGCTTATAAGCAGTTAAACAGAAATGAAAATTAAAACATTTACTACTTACAATTCCAAAACAATATAATAATCTTCTGTATCAAAAAAGTTTTTAATCTTGATGATGCAAGGCTAAAAGAGGGGGAAAAAGGAAAAACTAGTGAGAAATAGAGGGAAACTGTAACAACATAGAACTTAGGCCATCTGCCTAGAGGGCCGGGGAGGCCAAGACCAGGCATGTGGCCTCCTTTCTTGGAACACTGTGAAGTTACATGAAGGAGAGCAGAAAGAATAGAACGCAGCTAGTTCCTCAGAGAAGACATGCAGGAACCTCTGACAACCCAAGTATGCAAGGAACTAGGTCATATTTCATATACAGGGATGACACCCAAGAAGGAAGGCCGGGTTTCTTCCCAGGCCCTCCTCTCCACCGCCCCATAGACATGCAAGGGCAGCGTAAGGAACCTGACCGTAAGTTAATAAAAGCAGGCCAGGTGGAGACTCCGGCCCTACCTGCAGACAGCAGTGCTACTCAGCTCCAGGCAATGGGAACTACTAGGGAATCAGGACCCCATGTGACAAGACCCTTCCATTGTTTAAGGAAAAAGTGAAATTTTAATTTTATAAGAACTCACAGCACACCTGTGGGTATGAGAGGGGAGAGTCACACACCACACACACACACGCACGCACACACACACATCTATGGCTAACAATTTGCAATCTCTGATCAAAATCAAGTTCATTGCAGAACCCTGTGGGTAAAGAGAACAGGACCGTACAGTTTGAAATGCCTATTTATTTTTATGATTTTATACCTAAATGGCACTCCTGTTGTCTTCACAACACAAAGGCCGACAGTAAAGCTCAGTGGTGGTGATGGGTAGCTACAGCTGAGTCAGCCCCTGGATCATGGAGACTGGAATCACAACGAACAAAACGCTGCCTGGTTCTGTACCATCCCCGTGGTTGGACCATTGTGATCTGTATGGTTTTCGGTGGCTGATTTTCAGAAGCAGACAGCCAGGTCTTTCTTCCTAGTCTGTCTTCATCTGGAAGCTCTGCAGAAACCTGTTCGGCATCATAGCAACGTGCAAGCCTCCAGTGACTCATGGGTGGTGGCTGCTAGCCAGCCGGGTGGAAAGCAAGAACTGTCCCACTGAACTATGCCACTGCCTCCATAAAGCTCAGCAACAGGGGGAAGTAAAAGATTTGGAGATTTTATTAGAGACGCTGACCCCAGCAGCAAGGGGAACAGTGGTTGGATCAGAATTGAAGGGGAAGAGGGATTGGGATCAATGGCACAAAGCAAATTGTGGATGAACTGCTGACAGAAAACCAATTTGCTCTGTAAACTCACCCCCAACTCATAATAAAAAGGTAAAAAAAAAAAAAAGAATTGAAGGGGAAGAGAGCAGCAAGATTTTAGCATAGTGCCTGCACTTGACTGCTAACCAGAAGGCTGGAGGTTCAAACCCACTAGCCACTCCTCGGAAGGAAGGTTGGGCAATCTACTTCCGTAGTGATACTGCCTTGGCAACCCAAGGAGGGGTCGCTATGAGTCAGGTCCAACTCAACGGCACATAACAACAACAACAACATTTAAAAGAAAGCACCTTGGTGGTGTACACGATTAAATGCTCAGCTACTAGCCAAAAAGTTGGAGCTCCACGGAAGAAAGACCTGGTGATCAGTTTCCGTAAAGATTGCAGCCAAGGAAACTCTATGAGGCAGTACTACTCTGTCATATGGGGTCACTAGGAGTTGGACTCAACTCGACAGCACCTAACAACAACAACAACACTGAAAAAGGTGGCGAAACTCCCTAGAGTGATCTGCCTACAAAGCCCATTCCCTCATACCCATCGCTCTGATTAAGATCCTCCACGTGGTACCTTCCTCCCATGATGAACAGCAGTAAATGAATGCATCACTGCCTCCCTAAACACGGACGGATCCTGGAAACATAATGCTGAGTGGAAAAGGCAGGTCACAAAAGACTTCAGCGAGTAAGGGATCATTTTCAGAAGGCAAGCCGTAAGACACCATACTGCTCAGGGATACACATATATGTGACTTTTTTCAAAAAGCAGAGGAAGTATAAGAACAACATTCAGGATAATGGGGTCCCCACTGGGAAGAGGTGAGGGGTGGCCACGGGAGAAGAACACAGGTAGCTTTAACTGTATGACCAAGCTTTCCTTTAAGTTGAATGGTGAGTTCAAAAGTGTTCATTTTATTAGTTCATTTTATAATATACATTGTTTTGTGTGCTGTCAAGCTGCTTCCAGCTCCTAGCAACCCCATGTTACCAAGTAACACTGCCCCCCGCAGGGCTTCCTATGTTGTCATCTTTACAGGACCGATCCTCAAGTCTCCTGTAGAGCTGCTAGCTAAGTTCAAACTATTAACCTTTTGCTTAGCAGCTGAGTCCTTAACCCCCAGGGTCCCTTGTAATGTTAAAAACAAAAACAAAACAAAAAACCTGTCGCTGTCGAGTCAATTTCAACTCCAAGCAAGTGTATAACAAAGCAGAACTGCACCCTAGGGTTTCAGGCTGTAAATCTATATGGAAGCAGACAGTCACAGCCTTCTTCCCTGGAGTGTCTGGTGGGTTTGAACCACTGACCCTTCGCTTAGTAGCTAACCGCTTAACCACCAGGGCTTCTCTTATAACATATACCAAAACCAAACCAAACTCATTGCCCTTGAGTCGGATCCGACTCATAGCGACCCCTCCTTAGGTTTCCAAGGCCAATTCACTATGGAAGTAGATTGCCCAACCTTTCTTCTGAGGAGTGGCTGGTGGGTTTGAACCGTCAGCTTTCTGGTTAGCAGTTAGATGCCTTAGGCACTACACTACCAGAGCTCCTCTTATAATATATACTTATCACATGTTATTTTATATATGTCACACATCATATAATTTGTAAATGTTTGGAGGGAGGGAGAGAAGGAAACTTTGGGTTCTTACTACCCAGACGCTAAAATAGAACTTCTTAGCAGGGTTCACCATGCCACTCACAATGCTGTCCGCTACCCTGTATCTCTGACTCCAGCCTCGTCCTGCCCTCCACCTACCACTCCCACCTCAACCTCACCTCTTGCTCTTGGGAGCCCTATGTACACACCACAAAACCCAGCCCACCTCAGCCTCCCTGTACTCCTTCCCAGGGCTACACCTTTGCTCATGCTATCTTCCCACCTAGTGGCCTCATGCCCCAGGCCCACACTCAAATGTCCCCTCAGTGCATCTCTGATGTCTGTCAATCCACACTGGACCTTAGGATGTGTCTGCCAGCCAGACTGAGCTCCAAGAGGGCAGAGAAAAGAAACTAACACACCCACTAGAGGTGTCCTTTCCCACCAGGCACTGCGGGAGTTGACTCAAGGCTTACTGAGCTTTCTTGACCCAATACCCAGCATGCACACAGGAAGCACTCACATGCTGCCAAATTATGGCCAACAACAACAGCAGCTGCGCTAACTACTTACTGAGGGCAGATTCTGTGCCAGCCTCATTGTAGTCATAGACTATACGGCTGTGTGGGCCAGGCTGAGAATATACCAGTGCCATCGCTCCTTACCTATGATCACAGTTGTGGTGGTGAAGTTTGTGTGTCAATGTGGCTGGGCCTGGTTGAGCGGCTGGGCAGCTGGATGTAGTATTCCCCATGATGAGACTGGTAATCAACTCCATGGTGGAATCTACTGTGAGCAGCTGAGTAGCTGCCTTTGAGTATGTGGTCTGCTTCCCATATATAAGAAACAGCTTTGGGAATGGTCTCTAGTTTATGGCATGCTTGGACCCTGCATGTAGCC
>NW_006921784.1:4329021-4337403 GCF_000298275.1 Orycteropus afer afer
TGTCATGATGGAAATGTCCTCTACCAGGAACTCAGGGGATTACATATTTACCCAATGTGTTCTCTGTGCCCAAAGCTTTATACGCATGTCTCATAGAATCCTCACACGGACCTTATACAGTAAGTACCCTTATTGTCCCCATTTCACAGACTAGAATAGAGAGGCTGTGAAAGAGAAAATGACCTTCCAGGTGTCAGGGCCAGGCAGTGAAAGAGATGGGATGGGAACCCAGGTCTGTGTCCCCACTAGACTGAAGTTACAAGAGGCAGGGGTAGGGGGACCAGGGCTGTCTGTATTCACCACTACCTGGGCCTAGAAATAGCTGAACACAACAGATGTTTGACAACTGACTGAACCTACATTCGACCTCAAAAGCTCCTAGTCACTGAGCTCTCATCATTGTCTCCAAACATCAAAACACACCTATAAGACCAGGTTCAATTTCCAAGGGCTTCCCATGCCTTTGTAAATTGCTAAGAAACATCTCCAAGAACCTTTTTCAGGGTTCTCTATTGCAGTGGACACTGTATTTGCATAAATGCTGTATTTGGGGATTCTGTGACATCAGGGAAAATTCTCTGGAAATTGTAAGTATTTATCTTAGGGATCTGTTCGATGTAACACCACCGCAGAAAATTAGAGTGTTCCTCTATTTAAAGAGAAACTCCAAGTCCCTTGGAAAAAGAGAAGGAATTTTACAAGGGGACTAGAAGAAAGTCAAGCAGGAAAGCCAGTCGTTCAGATTCTGTTTTTCAGTTCCACCCACTGAGTGCCAAAGGAGCCTGCTGAATTATTGCTCCAACAGAGATAATTTTGTTCTTAGCTTCTATTTGTTGTTTGGGCAGTTTGAGATGTCAGAAGGGAGATAATACCTTTTCTATTGGTTGAAGGTTAAGTATCAGAATAAAATTTTCTTCATCTGGGGATAGACTGGCAGTATTGTTTTGAGTTTAACTCCACGCCTTACCTAACTCATGATTTCATGTATGTTTGTAAATTAATGAAGAAACTAAAAGAACCAATAAAAAGGAGGCTGGAACCAGCCCCATGACTATGCTTTTTTTCTCCCTCACTTTTAAAAGTTAAACACACTTTTTTACTGAGAGTTGGTCACCACTGCACAGCAAAGATAAGAATCATTTCCACCCAATGAAAAAACAAACTAAAATCAGTTGCTATCAAATCGACTTCAATTCATGGCACCCCAGGTGTGTCAGAGTAGAACTGGGCTCCACAGTCTTCACTGGGTGTGATCTTTCAGAGCTGACTCCCAGGCCTTTTTTCCAAGGTGACTCATGCAGATTGGAACCACCAACCTTTTAGTCAGTAGCCAAGCACTTAACCACGTGTGCCACACAGAGACTCCAAATAAGGCCACCAAGCCAAGCCAAGCTCACTGCCGTTGAGTCGATTCTGACTCATCACAACCCCTCCCTGGGTTTCTGAGGCGGTATCTCTACGGAAGTAGATTGCCCAGTCTTCCTTCTGAGGAGTGGCTGGTGGGTTTGAACCGCCAGCCTTCTGATTAGCAGTCAGGTGCCTTAGGCACTATGCCACCAGAGTTCCCAAATAAAGCCACAGGTACCATTAAATCAGATATAAGGACAGGAAGTTCTTATACTTATTGGCTACCCTTGGATTTTTTTGGTTTAAAGTAACTAGAATTCAGCATCATTAAAAAGTGTTCAAAGATGTTACAACTTTGGGTCAAATTAAAATAAATTTACTAAAATTAGCATTATCTTCTCAAACAAAATTGATCAAAGTTCAGCTAAATAACGGCTAAACACACACACATACACACACAAATTAAACAACCCAGATTAATACCAACTTTATTATACTGAAAGGAGCTCTGGGTGGTACAATGGTTAAGGCATTTGGTTGCTAATCAAAAGGTGGGCAGTTCAAACCCACCAGCTGCCCTGAGGGAGAACGATGAGGCAGTCTGCTACTGTAAAGACTTACAGCCTTATAAACCCTATGGAGCAGTTCTACTCTGTCCTACAGGGTGGCTATGAGTCAGAATCAACTCGATGGTAGTAGGTTTTTGGGTTATTATATTGAAATGCTTTGGGCTCTTCCCATGTATCAAAACAAGTAAACTTAAATAAGAGTTATTTTCCAGTGATACTTACATGATTGAGCTTTTTCAGAATTTCTATTTCTGTTTCAACATTGAGAGCTGGATCCTTTGATAAATAACAGTTTATTAGTAATAATAATAAGCAATATTTTAAAAATATTTACACTTAAGCTTCCAGCTGCCCAAGTTCCAAACTCAGCTCTACTCTTATAAAGACGCTGAGACCCAGAGAGAGCAAAGAATTAAATAACTTACCTAAAAGCACAGGGCTTGGCAAACGGTGAGGTATTCAATGAATGGTATAAACATTACATGCCAAGCCCTGTGTGAAGCGTTTCATTTACAAGGATCATCTTATTTAGGTCTCCCAATCCCCAGATGAACTGGGTTCTATACTTATCCCCGTTTTAAAGGTGGACCAACTAAAGCTCACAGAAAGGAAGTCACTTGCCCCAGTTCCCACTACCAGAAACCTATCTGTTTCCACAGTTCTCAGGCTGAACTGGTAAGCTCTACTTGTGTCGTTGGCTCTGGAAATATTTACATTCATAAAAACAGTAAGACAAACAAAACACACGAATCAGAAGGTATTTAATTAAAATGCATGAAGAACATGTCAAGTCAAATTTCTAATAATAGAACAGGCACGAGTTCCAATTAACTCCTCCCATTGTGAGGGGAAGAAAACACCTACCAGATTCTTCTGAGGAGAGAGCATTTCAGAGTACTGAAGCTGTTCTCCACTACAATTCCAAAACGATGAATCAAGTAATTCAACCTCCTGGGCGCCACCCTCCACAGGCAAAGAGGATATAGAATTACATATTTATGTATAAAGGATTTTGGCTCAGAAACCCAGATGTTTAATTTTGAAAGCCTGCCTCTTCCTGTAAGCCGTTAAACTCATTACCAAGTCAGGGTGTGCTGTGATGATGGACCACTCTGAAAGACTCCAACATGATTTGTAGAATGAAATTAAAAAGCAAAATCTGCCTCCAAGTCATTAAAAACTCATAGGTATTTTCCTCCCCTCCTCCCCAAATGGGAAACAAATCTAAAATCGCAGGGGAAAAACATCCACTAACAAAGCGAACACAGAAAGGAAATTCCTCTTGCCCCGTGAGAATGGCATTGTCTAGAGGAAAAGAAAAAAATCGATCTTTAAAGAATGTTGAAGTATAATAGCCAGAAACAGCTGGCCACAAAGAAAAACGTGATTAGGGGCCTCATTTTACATTACTCTGTTGGCTCGTGTGTGAAAACACCAAAACATTTGGCAACACCTACCCAGTAAATGTGGACTACAGAAAAATATAATAAAATGAATGGCTACTATATAAAAAGATGATTAAAATAATTTAATTAAAATGAAAAAAATAAAAAATCCATGAACATTAAGATAAGCACAGCCACATTACCCAGCATAGCAGAGAACGGGAGATCACCTAGTGATTGGCTGGTGAAATGGTTGAGTAAATTATGACAACTGAAGGTGATAAACTAAACACCTGATGATTAAGTTGAATATACTACAGAAGAGCTTGTAATATAATGCATACGTGGAAAAGCAAAATGCAAAACTGTATATATTCCATGTGATTTCAACCACCAATTCATATGAACAAAGACTAGAAGGAAGGGGAAAACTGAAAACAGCTGTTGCATGACAGCGGTGGGATCCTGGCTGATTTTATTTCCCTTACTTCCTCTCATTCATTGTAAAAACAGTCTTGTAACTCTGAACTCGGAAGGAAAAAAGTTAACTTCCTACCACATACGTTGTTAAGTACAACCCAAGCTTTTTGGCACCAAATAATCTGTAAGTAAAAGTTTCTAGATTACTCAGAGACACTGAAAAATTTTAAATGATCTAGGGTACTCACAAATTCATAGACTGAGGAGTAAGTTCTTCCTTAGATTGAAAATCACCACTCTAAAGGTTATTTGCGGGCACTTAAGAAGTAACAAGAACAATCATAAAAAAAAAAACCAGGTTTGCTGGTCTGATAGAGCCTGGTGAGACCCCTGAGACTATGGCCCCTAGCTGCCCTTCAGGTCTGGAACTGAACTCACTCCTGTGGCTTCCAGCCAAACAACAGACAGGCACATGGGGTGAACATTTACATCAGGTAGGTACACTCCTGGGAGCACTCAATCGTGGGAGAACAGAAGGGCAGTGTTTGTACTGGGGGGGGCAGAAGTGCACGGGAGGGAAGGACACAGGGAAGAGGTAACTCCCAGGAGGAAGTGGGAAAGGAGCTGTTACTTTGTGGGGAATTGCAATAAATGTCATGAAACAAAATGTGTATGAACTGCTGTATGGAAAATGAATTTGCTCTGTAAAGTTTCACCCAAATCACAATAAAAATTAAAACAACAACAAAAAAAAGATGACAAAGAATCAAGAACAGTGAAGAGCTGAGCTCAACCGTCACGCACAGGTTACTTACTGTCTCTCTCGCAGAGCCAATAGCAAATTTCCTTTTGCTAATGATCTTCACAGCTACCTTCTTACACGTTTTCCTCTCAAAAGCCAGCTTCACCTCTCCACAGGCACCACTATAATAAAAAACATAGACAGTGATTGTCAAGCCGTTTTTCATCACCAGAACCACACCCCTCTTGAGTCTGCCTCAAGTGTTACAAACCAACAGTGCATCTAACAACCCTTCCATTTGTTTTCAGAGAACACAGGGAAACCTCAGCAATGCAAACTCTCAACAGGCATAATCGGACCATCCAACAACATTGAGTCAGCTCCGAAGTCCACTGTTTAAGCTCAGTGACACAGATTTAAGTCTTACTGTCACCCCCAGACTATTAAATTCTAAGAAAGACACTAAGAAGAAATGAAAGAGAAATGACTTCTCCTACAGGTCAGAGAGAAATGAAATTGAACATGGTCGTCCTTGGCCAAAAGTGAATGTGCAAAACAAGGAGCAGGGAAGAGAAACTGCAAAGGAATTACACTCAGCGATGCACTTGCACTTCGCCTTCCTCATTCCCTGTCTTCAAAGGAAACTCAGAAGCACTAGATTCCACAAATTACACCCAAATAAAATCACAATACCTAAGAAAAGCTTTACAGACAAAGGATCTCAACATGAGTGCAATTAAACAGGTGAAAGATTTATGCAATATGAAGAGAAACAAAAGTATACGGTGAATGTAATTATGAATGTAATTAATGTTACGGCAGTGTACACGTAAAATATATCGATATGGTAAATGTTTTGTTATTTACATAATTCATATATATTTATATATATGTAGTACAATTTTTTAAATTTGTCTAAAAAGCACAAATATGCATATGAAAAGAAAATTCAAACAGCCTAATCACCCAGTCTACAAATATGCATATTTGAAAACAAAATATCAAAATAAACATGCAAACTTTTACTAACTATGTTTTAGTATCATTATAGGATTAGCCTGCTTAGAGTAAACTAGTATACAGACTTGCAATTTATTGGGACACTATTCATACGGTAGGGATACTACCCAGGTTACAAATCTGCACACACACAAAAAAACACACTCACTGCTGTTGAATCAGTTCCAACTCATAGCGACCCCTCCTTGGGTTTCCAAGGTGGTATCTCTACAGAAGTAGATTGCCCAGTCTTCCCCTATATGAGCCCTTCTCCAGAAAACATAGCTAGGTCCATAACTACTAAAGACTCAATCATTCATTACCTGCCTAAAGTCAACTGTTGTCACTTTTTTCTTTTCAGTTGTGATATAAATATGTATGTAATGAAACATCTGCACTTCTATGTTCTTCCTGTGCACAATTTGGTGGAATTATGTTGGTCATACTGTTCAACCATCACCATTACCTGTTCCAAATTTTTCCATCATCCTTAACAAAGGCTCAGTTTCCCCTAAGTAATGAGTCCCCCTGCCTGCCCCCCCACTCACCCCTGGAAATCACTAATAACCTCTGATATCTATACATCCACCTAGTCTACATAGTTTACATGAACAGGATCACTGACTTATTTCACTCAGCATAATGTTTCTAAGGTCCATCCATGTGGTAACATGACTCAGGACTTTTTCTCTTTATGGTTGAGTATATATTCCATTTATAAGCCACATTTTATTCATCTATTCAACTGGTGGTGGACTCTGAGGTTATTTCCTTTTTTTTTTTTTTTTTGGCTTTTGTGACTAGTGCTGCACTAAACACTATCATTCTAATTATTGTTTTGAAAATCTGCTGAAAACACTTTCTAATTCTCCTTCTGGAAACAGTCACCCTTGGACTGTGAAATCCTCCCTGACTCCATGTAGCTCTTGTGGGGTGTCTATCATGATACAGCCCCCACTCCTAGGGCTATGGGCTTGGTAAATCCAAAACAAACCCATTGCCATCCAGTTGATTCCAACTCATAATGATGCTACAGGACAGACTAGAACTGCCTCATAGGCTTTCCATGGCTGTAGTATTTACAAAAGCAGACTGCCATGTGTTCTTCCATAGAGCAGCTGGTGGGTTTCAATCACCAACCTTTCAGTAAACAGCCAAGGCTCCTTTAATGAAGCTGACAACTGACCTCTGGTTCATAAAGACAAACAGGCACTACTTTGCAATGTACATAAAACATTATTATTGTTGTTGTAGTATTTTAAAACGTTTTAGTGTCTCTGGATGTATTTCTCTGATTTTTTTGTTCATTGAAAGGGACACTACTGCAGTGCAGTGAATTACTTAGTATGGTTCTTCTAGCCATGGTCTCTGCAATTCCTACTAGACTGGGTGGGACTATGAAAAGATGAAGTGCTCTGTGGCCCACCAAGGGGACTGGGTAGGTTGCTAATAATGCAAACAAGGTACCTGGAACCCTTGTGGGGGTAGGACCATGGAAATAAGGTGTGCATGGAACCCTACTTGAGGACTGGTCAGTTTTGCCATCAGTTAAAATGACTCATCCCACAGGTGGAAAAGGGGATCTCCCTGCCATCCAGAGACAGAAGCAGGAGTGGAGAGAGCATCCCTGCACCTGAGATCCCTGTGCTGAGATGGCTGAGGGGCGGCAGAGAGATGGCAGCAGCAGAACCAAGAGCCAGAGCAAGAGAGCACTGGGTTGCTGGTCAGCCCCAGAGCGAGAGAGCCGAGTGCCTTTGGGCAGAAGGCCTGCTTGTGGGGTGGGGTGCACCTATTGACACAGCTGAAAGAGCTTTGTAACACTTGCCCAAGCAGGACAGAGGCCAGGCTGAGACCAAGGGCCAAAGAGAGGCATGCCTTCGGGCACTGCTGAGGGGAGGCTGTCCTCATCAAAGAACTGTATTGTGAGTGTTCGTGCTCCTGAAGTGTAACCTGTTACTTCTCTAATAAACTCCATAACTGTGAGTATTGTCTGTGAGTTCTGTGTGGCCAATGCAACAAATTATTCAAGCCAGAAGAGAAATAGCTAGTAGTAAGGGAGGGATGGTTGGTGTTAGGATTGGCAAAAAGGTTGGAAGGTGGTGGTATGTCTGACTTTTGCCTCATAGGAATCAGCCTTGGGCTGATGCTGATGATGTTGATTCTGTCTCCCGCTCATGAAATTAGAGGAGGTCAGAGGATGCCACTCCCATGCCCATTTTGCAACTATATACTATGACAAACATTTGACTAACTGATGCTAGATATGAACCATACATACATAGTCTGACTTATGTACACATTCAACTTCAAGGCAGACATAGGAATGGAACTCACTCATAATCCTAGAACTGGCTACACAGTAAATATCAATGGACTTAAGCCACATAAATAAAAAGCCCTGTGCTACCACTACTGAACATTTTCATAAAAAATTCTCTAGGAGAATTCTGATCAAAAGGGGGGGAAATGAGGAACAGAATTCAAATTCTGAATGGAATCCAGACTTTCTAGAGCCACTGAAGCCAGATGAACCCTCAAAACAATTGCCCAGAGATATCTTTAAACTTTAAACCTTAAACCAAAACTATCTTCTTGACATCTTCTTTGAACCAAAAAAGACAGCCTATCTCAATTAGTAAGGTACATCTACTTTGAGCATTGTGCTCTTAAAAATTATCTATGTATCTATCTATTATCTAAACTGACAAGAGCAATTAGAAAGATTAGACAGAAAGTTTAGGGAGCAGTGAGTTTAAGGTAACAGTGATGGAATAATCTGGAAAAGTATTGTTGTTGTTGTTATTTGCCATCGAGTCAGACCCAACTCATAGCAACCCCTCCTTCAGTTTCCGAGGCAGTATCACTACAGAAGTAGATTGCCCAATCTTCCTTCCAAGGAGTGGCTGGTGGGTTTGAACCA
>NW_006921784.1:4337683-4338988 GCF_000298275.1 Orycteropus afer afer
GCTATGAGTTGGAATTGATTTAACAGCAGTAAGTCAGGTTAAGTGGTCCTGAGACCAAAACACTCTGAGAATTTTGCCCTAGGTTTCTACACGTTGTCAATTTGGTTTACAAAATCCCCTGAATTTTAAAATGGCACAAACACTGTAACAGGGGAGAAATGTAGTAAAAACACTGCTTGGAAAAACCAAAATAATGCCCAGATGAAAACAAAAACAGGCCACAGTTTCCAGCACTTACAGCATAGCACCTAGAACACAGCAGATATTCAATGTTTGTTGAACAAAAGACCATTGATGGCAGATATGCAGATTAGAATTTTCAGCCTACATACGTTCATGCCATGGGTGCTGTCACCTTACCCATGGCAGACATTGCTAATCTATCCCAGTGATCCTTACTCCAGATGAGCCCAACCTAAGTCTTTAGGTAGCCACTACCAGATGTGCAGAAATCATCCTGACAATGAAACTGAATGGTGTTTTGGGGATTTGGGATCTAATCCACTGATCCCCATATGGGTTAATTAGGAATTTCTTTCCCTCTCTCCCTTCCTTTAATTCTTTCATTGATTCAACGAATATTAACTAAAACATAAGTCTGAAGAAAGCAGAAGGTCATTACAAAAACAGGAAAGGAAAAAAAGACCAAAATGGATGTCAGAAGAGACCCTGAAACTTGACCTTGAACAGAAAGAAGCTAAAGCAAATGGAAGAAATGACCAGATAAAAGCTGAACAGAAGATTTCAAAGAGCAGCTTGAGAAGACAAAGTCAATTATTAGAATGGAATGTGCAAAGACCTGGAGTTAGAAAACCAAAAGGGAAGAACACGCTCAGCATTTCTCAAGCTGAAAGGACTGAGGAAAAAATTAAAGCTTCGAGTTGCAATACTGAAAGATTCTATGGGCAAAATATTGAATGATGCAGAAAACATCAAAAGAAGATGGAAGGAATACACAGAGTCATTGTACCAAAAAGAATCGATCAATGTTCATCTATTTCAGGAGGTGGCATATGATCAAGAACCAATGATGCTGAAGGAAGAAGTTGAAACTGCACTGAAGGAAGTGGCCAAAAACAAGGCTCCAGGAACTGACAGCCTACCCACTGAGATGTTTCAACAAACAGATGCTGCCCTGGAGGCACTTACTTGGCTATGCCAAGAGATGTGGAAGACAGCTACCTGGCCAATTAACTAGAAGAGATCCATATCTGTACCCATTCCAAAGAAAGGTGATCCCACAGAATGTGGAAATTATCAAACAATATCATTAATATTGCACGCAAGTAAAATCTTACTGAAGAT
>NW_006921784.1:4340148-4345458 GCF_000298275.1 Orycteropus afer afer
GGATCATGGAGCTGGCACAGGAGTGAGGAGTGTTTCGTTCTGCTGTGCATAGGGTTGCTATGAGTTGGAGATGACTTGACAGCATCTAACAACAAGAAGTCCAGAATGGGCAGTAGCTTCCATGGGAACTAGATGAGAATTTCAGTGTCACTCATACAATAATTACTGATGACCCATCATGTGCCTGACTCTGGATTAAACAGATAAAGGACTACTACACAGTAGACAACAAGATGGGGGGATGAGGCTTTTTGGAAAAAGTCTGCTATTCAGGCTTAGCCTTTGTCCTGAGCAACATATTAGTAACTAAATATGAACTCATGAGAAATATTCTAACTATAATTAAGGTAAGTTTAGGCAACTGCCTAGGTGGTATAAACAGTTAAGACTCAACTACTAGCTTAAAGGTTGGCAGTTTGAATGCCCCCAGAGGCACCTCAGAAGGTGGCCTGGTGATCTGCTCCTGAAATGTTACAAGCTTGAACACCCGATGACGTTCTACTGACACATACGGGGTCACTCTGAGTCAGAATAACTTGGCAGCAATGAACAACAACAAGGTAAGTTTTATACTGTCCTCTACCCTGTCTCTGTTCTATCCCTAGTCACCTTTTAACGCATTTGCTGTCAGTCAATTCCAACTCACAACCAACACTATAGGACAGAGCAGAACTGCTCAACAGGGTTTGCAAGGCTTTAACTCTTTACGGAAGCAGACTACCACATCTTTCCTCCACACAGAGCAGCTGGAAGGTTCGAGCCTCTAACCTTCCAGTTAGCAGCCAAACGCTTAACCACTGTGCCACGAGGGTGCCTGGTTACCTTTTATTCACAGGCGAAAGCACAGCTCTTTACCAAGTTCAGACAGTTGGGTGGACAGATTCTAAGGTAGCCTTCTATGTGCCTGCCCTTTTATGACTCCCTTTCCCTGAGTGTTGGTGGGACCTGTGACTTGCTTTTAACCAACAGACTAAGGCCAAGGTATGGGGATATCACTTCCTTGATGATGTCACACAAGAGTGTAGTGTCTCTCTCCTTTGCTGGCTTTGAAGCAGCAAGGCAGTCATGTTGTAGGCTGTCTTGCAGAGAGGGTCATGTGACAAGGAGCTGAGTAAAGCCTCTGGCCAGCAGTTGACGTGGAATTTAATGCTACCAATAACCACCTGAGCTTGGAAGTGAGTCCTTCCCATTTGAGTTTTAGATGAGAACCCCTTCTTGGTCAACATGTTGACTGTAGCCTTAGAGAGGACCCTGATAAGTCATGCTCAGATTCCTTACCCACAGAAAGCAGGAGATAATAAATGTGTTGTTTTAAGCCATGAAGTCTGTGGTAACATTACACCAAAACCAAAAAACCAAACTCACTGCCATCAAGTCGATCCCAACACATAGCAACCCTACAGGACAGAGCAGAACTGCCCCATAGGGCTTCCAAGGCTGTAAATCTTTACAGAAGCAGACTGTCTCATCTTTCTCCCAAGGAGAAACTGGTAGGTTCAAACCACCAACTTTTTGGTTAGCAGCAGAATGTCTCAGACACGGCACCACCACAGCACCTTTCAATATTACAGCAAGGGATACTAATACAGTCAGCAAGGCTGGAGGAATAATGCTAAACCTATGGACCAAATCCCACTATGTCTTTAGTTAACACATCAGTGCAATAGGAAGTGGGGGTAGAAAAGGGTAACATGGACAAAGAGGGCCAGATGTCTAAAAATTACTTCCCTCCATCCATGGGCAGCATGTCCCTATTCAGGGACTACATTTCTTGTTGTTGTTATGTGCCATCGAGTTGGACCCAACTCACAGCGACCTTTCCTTGGGTTTCCGAGGCAGTATCACTACAGAAGTAGATTGCCCAACCTTCCTTCCAAGGAATGGCTGGTGAGTTTGAACTGCCAACCTTCTGGTTAGCAGTCAAGTGCCTTAGGCACTATACTACCAGAGCTCCCCTAATAAAACCAGAAAAGAGCTCTGGTGGTTTAGTGGATAAGGCATTTAGCTACTAACCATAAGGTCACTGGTTCAAACCCACCAGCCACTCCATGGAAGGAAGACAGGGCAATCTACTTCCGTAAAGATGTACAGCCTTGACCACCTAGTTTCCCACCAAGAGAAGAATGGATAACCAAACTATGGTATATACACACAATGGAATACTATGCTACATTAAAGAATAATGTAGAATCTGCAAAATACTGCATAATATGGATGAAGTTGAAGGACATTATGCTGCGTGAAGTAAATCAATCACAGAAGGATGAACATTGTATTAGTTCATTATTGTAAACAGTCAAGGGAAGGTTTATATATGGAAGGAAACTTTCTTTGTTGGCTACCAGGAGTTCAAGGGGAAGGGAGGAAACACAGCAAAAATAAAAAAGATCTACAGTCTCAGAAACCCAATGGGGGTTGCTATGAGTTGGAATTGACTTGATGGCAGTGAGTTTGGTTTGGTTTAATGACACCAGAAGTGGTCATGTGACTACTCGTGGCCAAAGCAATGCAAGTAGAAGGAACATGACTTCACTAGGGATTGAGTTTTCCAGAATTTTCCCCAAATTTCCTCTTATCCACTGGAATATTAGTACTCTGAAGCCAAGGGACAGCAGGGCTGTAGACGGAAGAAGACTGGGGCCCTGAGTCACTATAAAGAGGGAAGCTGCCCTTTATTAAGAACACCCACGTTTTGTGGTTATGCTGCTGAAACATGGGACTTGGCCATGGCAATTAGCATTATCCCACCTGATTGAGTTCACAATCAACTAGCAGGTTTTTCCACTCATAACTGATTAGTTCCACACTTGCCTCTGGGGATTTATAGGAAAATAGTTCTTGACAGTCCTGAAGCATTAGTCTACAGAACTTGATTAATGTAATTAACAAAAATTATTGATGCTAAAATATGTTCCATGTAGTGAGGGAGTTTGAAAAATAAACCAACTATTATAACAGAACATCAGGGCCGTGACCAAAATAAGTGCCAGATTCTATGAGAGCAAGGGGGAGAAGAAACAACTTACCCTTTGAAGTGGGAAGGGGAGTATAGAGGGTCAGGAAAGATCTCAGAGAGGAGGTGACCTTTGAACAGAAGCTGAAAGGATGAGGAATACAGTCAGCAGACCCAGGGATAAGGGCTGCAGGCTCTTGCAAAAGCATATTAGGCCCCAAGAGAGCAAGTAGTTGGACCTGTGGGCTTGGGACCATGGTTGCAGGGGATATCAAGCTCAACTGGCATAACGTACTACACAAAAACATTGTTTTACATTCTACTATGGTGAGTATGGAAGGAAGGTTGGGCAATCTACTTCCATAGTGATACCACCTCAGAAATCCAAGGAGGGTTGCTACAAGTCGGATCCGACTCAATGGCAGTGCGTTTGTTTTTTTATGGTGAGTAGGGACTGGGGTCTTAAAAGCTTGCAAGCAAGTATCTAGATGCAACAATGTGTCTCTCCTTGCTCAACGCAAAGAAGAATGAAGAAAACCAAAGACACATGGAAACAATCAGTATAAGGACTAGTGGACCATGCAAACCTCAGCCTGTATGACCATGAGACCAGAAGAACTAAATGGTGCCTGGCTGCCACTGTCAACCACTCAGAAAGGTATCAGTGCAAGAGATCCTGGATAGAATGGGAGAACAATGTTGGAACAAAACTCAAAATCATAGAACAGACCAGGTTTACTGGTCTGATAGAGCCTAATGAACCCTCTAAGACTATGGCCCCTAGTTACCCTTCAAGTCTGGAATGGAACTCACTCCCATGGCTTCCAGCCAAACCACAGACAGGCATATAGGGTGAACATCTACATCAAGTAGATCAACTTGATGGTAGTGAATTTTTTGTTTATGAGATACACTCCTTAGAATGATCAATCATGGGAGAACAGAAGGGCAGTATTTTCACAGGAAGATAGTTCAGGGGGTAGAAATGCATAGGAAAGAAGGACACAGGGAGGAAGTGGGAAGAGAGCTAGCTGTTACATTGTGAAGAATTGCAGTCAATGTCATGAAACAAAATGTGTATGAACTGTATGGAAAATGAATTTGCTCTGTAAACCTGTAAACTTTCATCCAAATCACAAAAAAAAAAAAAAAAAAAGCAAAGTGGGCTCAAGTATATTTAAATACCAAGACATCTTCCCACGTGTCATATTGTAAGTTATAGATGTTCCTCAAAAAATAACTCCTAAGAAAAGTAATCAAGGGATGCAGAATAGCCAAGACAATCTCAAAAAAGGATGAAGTTAAAAGACTCAGACTTTCCAATTAGAAAATTTATTATAAAGCTACAGTAATCAAGACAGTGTAGACAGACACAGATCAATAAAATACCACTGAGAGGCCAGAATTAAGTCCTCCTATTTAATTCAATGAATTTTTGACAAAGCTGTCAAGCCTATTCAGTGTGGAAAGAACAGTCAAACAAACGGTGCTGGGATGACTGGACAGCCACACAGAAAAGAATGAGCTGGATCCCTACCTCACACCATGTATCAATAAACAAATAACTCAAAATGAGTCACAGACCTTAATGTAAGAACTAAAACTATCATACTCTTAAAAGAAAACATAAGCGTCAATCTTTATGACCTTGGATCTAGCAAAAGATTTTTGGATAAGATGATAAAAGCACAAGCGAAAAAAAAAAAAAAAGAAAAGATAAATAGGGCTCCATCAAAATTAAAAACTTGTATACTTCAAAGGACATCATCAAGAAAGTGAAAAGAAAACTGACAGAATGGGAGACAATATTTATTTGCAAATCACTTATCAGATGAGGAACTTGTATCTAGAATACATAGAAAACTCTTGCAACTCAATAATTAAAAGACAAATAAATGGGTAAACATTTTTAAAGAAGACACACAAATGTCCAGTAAGCATATGAAAAGATGCTTAACATCACTAGTCATCAGGAAAATGCAAATCAAAACCACACGGAACTCTGGTGACACAGCTGGTAAGGCATTTAGCTGCTAATTAGAAGGTCAGTGGTTTAAACTCACGCTGTTTTGTGGGAGGAAGATGAGGCAATCTACTTCCATAAAGATTTACAGCCTTGGAAACCCCATAGGAGTCACTATGAGTTAGAATCAACTCGATGACGATTAAAAAAAAAAAAAAAAAAGTCTCATGGCAGTTGAGTTCCTTCAACTCATAGCAACCCCTCCTTGGGTTTCTGAGGCAGTATCTCTATGGAAGTAGATTTCCCAGTCTTCCTTCCAAGGAGTGGCTGGTGGGTTTGAACTGCCAGCCTTCTGGTTAGCAGTCAAATGCCTTAGGTACTATGCCACCAGAGC
>NW_006921784.1:4351923-4354286 GCF_000298275.1 Orycteropus afer afer
GTGTTTCGTTCTGCTGTGCATGGGGTCGCTATGAGTCGGAAACGACTCGACGGCACTTAACAACAACAACAACATAGTGCAAACCATTTTGAACCAATTTGTAGAGCTGAATAAATAGCGTTTTCCTACCAAATCCCTTTTATTTCTCTACTACTTGGTCTGTATCTTGCAGATAACCTATTACATGGGCCAAGCTAGTAATGTATTACCAAACATTTCCATTCTAGGAAGTCATCTATAACAACTTTGCAACTGCCTATAAGATATAAAAGAATGGGATTTACCAAGACCCTTGAGCTTGTCAGACTTCATGGAAAGGTTTTGACCTCCTTGGAGTAATCTAAGGATTTGGTCTCCAGCACAAACCTGAGCCACCTAAATGTGCTTTATTCCAAGCTGCTGTGGAGAAGAAGACACTTGCCTCCCGGGATCTATGATCTATGCTTGTGGACATTTAGGAAGCTATGTGTTCCAGTGGCCTCCAAGAATCTGGGAGCATGAAAGGCTATGGTGGTGTACTTCTCCCAAATGTCAAAGTCTGCTTCAGGGGTTGCAAACGTGGTCATCCACACAAGCCAGGAAAGTCACTGACATAGGTGAGGTTGGGCTGAGTGTAAGGCAACATGGAGTAGTGGGGACTTGAGCAGAAAAGCATATCTCCCACTTAAGGGAGGCACCCCTCCCCATCCAGCACCTCCAGACCCAAGAGATGTGAGAATGTCGGGCCTGTGTGCCCAGACATTCCACTTTTCCAAAGACATCTGGATTTTCAGATTAAAATTACAAATATCAGAAAATGTCCAATTAAATGCCAATAGGTTGAATGTAGGCCACAGTGTACCAGTTTGGTCTACTTTATTAAGGGCTACCTTTAGTCTACAGGGCACCTCTGTCCAAATTGAAAAAGGTGGTCTTTAGGAAAACCAATGAGAACAAGGTCCCCGATATGAACAAAACCAATTAGAAAAAGGTGTCACACAGCTTGTCAAGTGGAAGACCGGCCAAATTTCAACGCTCACTTGCCTCCTTAAAGAGGTGCTCACAAACAATGCAACATTACGAAGCTGCCCTGACTCTGTCATTCAGTAAACAAAAGTCAGAAACAACGAAAATTATCTATGCACTTTAGGATGCCCACCACAGCCATGGTTTCCAGATGTGTGCGTGGAAGACTGGCTGCATGAGAGTTACTTGGACAAAACCAAACCCAAAACCATTGCCACTGAGACAAATCCCACTCAGCAATCTGATAGGACAGAGTAGAACTGGCCTACAAGGTTTACAAGGCTACCACCTTTACAGAAGCAGACTCTCACATCTTTCTCCCACAGAGTGACTGGTGAGTTCAAACCATCGACCTTTCAGTTAGCAGAGAAGCACTTAACCACGGTGCCATCAGGGCTCCTGTACCTGGACAGTACATGTGAATCTTCAAACCAACTGATCAGAACCTGGGGCAGAGCATCTGGGATTCTGTTATTTTTAAGATATTACCTCCCTCCCATATGTACATCCCTCCAAGTCACTATGACTCTCAGGTACGTTTAGAAAGCTCTGTGGGTTTTTTGTAAAATAGAAACAAAAGTATTCTTGCCTAAGGAATTAAAATCACTATGAGCCATCTTTAACACTTTGGTTGTTTTTGTCAGTTACTCTTTCTAAACTGTTCCGAATGACACATGTTCACTTTAAATGTGAGATTTGTGAAGCTTTTGGAGGTGGATGGTTACAAAATGATACCTAATGATGACAATAAATATCTCTACTTGCACAGGGTAATAACCACGTGGTACTTAAGAAGGTGGAAGGTGTAAATTGAGCCTCTTATGGAAAAAGCCATAGCCTAGTGCCTGGCATGTAAAAGGTGCTCAATAATTGGGTGGATGGATGGATGGATGGACAAACAGATGGACAGAAGAAAGGGAGAGAAAAAAGAGGGATAAATTAATGGCCTCAAACAACTCACAGATATCTAAGACTGATGTAGTGTAAACTGAGTCATCTACAAACTATAACTTATCTTAAGCAAAATGATAACTCACTTGATGGAATATGGCTTTAAAAGAAACCTAAGAAAATATGCCTTGCTATAATTTTTTTTTTTTACTTTTATTGTGGTGAAAACATATACAAGACATTCACCAACATAACAACTTCCCCATTTACAGCTCAGGGACATTGATGGCGTTTTTCAAGCTGTGCCACCATTATTGCTATCCTTTTCCAAAACATTCCACCACCATCAACATAAACTCAATGATCCACAAACAAAAGCATCCCCTTTTCCCCTCCTCCCACCACTGGCAACCACTAAATCTTTGGTCTCTCTCTCTCTCTCTCTCTCTCTCTCTCTCTCTCTCTCT
>NW_006921784.1:4354386-4357197 GCF_000298275.1 Orycteropus afer afer
ACCAGAGCTCCCTCAATGACAATGGGTTTGGGTTTTTTTTGGTAAGGCACTTGACTACTAACCAGAAAGCTGGCAGTTCAAACCTACCAGTCACTCCTCAGAAGGAGGGTTGGACAATCCACTTCCGTAGTGATACCTCCTCGGAAACCCAAGGAAGGGTCACTACGAGTCGGGTCTGACTCAACAGCACATAACAACAACAACAAAATGGCTATAATAAAAAAGAAAAGTAACAGGTGTTGGTGAGGATATGGAGAAATGGAAGCTCTTATACATTGCTGGTAAAACAGTCAAATGTTACAGCCACTATGGAAAACAGTCAGGCAGTTCCTCTAAATGTCAAACAGAGAGTTACCATATGATCCCATAGCTGCAATCCTAGGTATATACCCAAGAGTAATGAAAATATACATCCACACAAAAACTATACAAATGCTCACAGCAGCGTTAGTCATAATAGCTAATAATGAAAACAATGTCTATTATCTAGATATGATGATAAACCAAACATGATATATTTATACAATGGAATATTATTTGGCAATACAAAGAAATAAAGTACCAATAATTGCTACAGGAATGAACCTTGAAAACATTATGTTAAGTGAAAGAAGCTATAAAAGACCACAGATCGCATGATTTCATTTATATGAAATGTTCAAAATGTTCAAAATCTATAAAAACAGCAAATAGACTTGTAGTTGCCAGGAGCTAAGGGTAGGGGGTAATGGGAAGTAATTGCTAATGAGTAAGACATTTCTTTGGGGATAACAAAAATGTTCTTAAACTGATTATGGTAATGGTTGCAAAGCTCCATGAATATACTAAAAACTACAGAATTGTATAGCTTACTGGGGAACTGTAAGTATATAAATTATATCTTAATAAAGCTGCTAAAAAAAAGGTTGTTAGGTAGATAAGATTCATAAGGAACAAAATCATTAATTTCCATTGATCATTATCAAGTAAATCAATAATATATCTATCACAAATAATATCCTACAGACATTTTTATGAATCAATAATTTTTGAAACCAGGAACCAGAAACAAACCAATGATAAATGTTTAGTAAAATAAAAAGAAGGTGCAGTTTTGGTAAGAGGAAAAAAATTACCTTCCAAGAGTTTTTGACATAATGTATTCATCTCTTAATTCCTTAGGATAAACAGATTGATCATCAACGGTCAGATCAAAAAATACAAAAACTAGGGAGAAAAAGGCAGAAATAAGGTCCCATTAATTCATTCAGTAAAAAGAAGATAACTGACGCCAATGTAATAAACTTATGGAATATAAGATTACTTAAAATTACACTTAATATGTGATCCTAGAGGAATTATTTAGCTAGGTTAATGCACGTTATGAAACGCTTGGGAAATGTCAAATTTCATCCTTTAATGGAAACACACAGCATTGTTCTTACCACAGTACAAGAAAGTTATAAAATAAATGCTATTCTTATTCCTTGACCTCAGAGTATTAATTAATTCTACTAATCTAAAATACTCTTGCAGGAAAAATGTGGAACAAAATTCAAAAACGCAAAATGGGGTGGAGACTGATGAAACCCCTGAGACAATGGCCCTAGGTTACCCTTCAGGCCTAGAAATGGATTCACTTTCGTGGATTGGCTCTCAGCCCAACAGCACAAAGACCTACGTGCAGAACTCTTACCCCAGAGCAATGCGCTCAGCTCCTCTAGGGAGTGCACCCCTTAAATCAACAAGCCCTGAGGTATCAGAGGGACAACATTCACATAGAGGGAAAGCTGGACAGACAGGAATGCACAGATAAGAAGGGCACAGGGAGGAAAGGGGAGGAGAGTTTTGTTTTTGTTTTTATTGTGATTTGGGTGAAAGTTTACAGAGCAAATTCACTTTCCATACAGCAGTTCACATACACTTTGTCTCATGACATTGACCACAGTTTACCACAATGCAACAGCTCCCCTCCTACTTCCTCCCAATAGTTATCTCTTCCCTGTGTCCTTCCTTCCATGCACTCCGGCCCTGAGCTGTCTCTGTGCGTACACAGCCCCTCTACTCGAGGGGAGGTGAGTTTTTTATGTTGGGGATTGTAATCAGGCCATGAAATAAAACGTGCCATCAACTGTTGAATGTAAAACAAATCTGCTCTGTAAATTTGTAACCCAAGCACAATAAAAAAGAAAAGAAAATACTCCTGCAGATGAGCCCAGGCTCAGACCCCAAATGCGATTAGTTTGGGCCTAGAAGTAAAGTTCTAGGCAAGTACATACCTCAATACAAATTAGAACAAAAATTACCATACTAGTCCCATAAAACCTGTGAAAGCCAGAAACTGCGTAATGCAGAAGCCTATCAGAGAAGGAAAACTAAAATTTTTCCACTAAAACAGGCTGTAGAAAAGTGGTAAGTCTGCACCCTTTCAAAGACAGACAACTTAAAAGACACAGAAAAACACGAATTCTGGCTCTCACAGGCGCTACTGCATTATCTTCTCTAAGCCATTTACACCTGCAGATATCTGGTATTTTATAGTGCAAACCGGACATTCACAAGAGTCTGTCCGTGGTCTGAAGGGATGCCAGGTTCCAGGCAGATAGGTCTCAGAGACACATCTGGATTGTAAGAAAATTGTTACAGAACCAAATGTGGGTTCCTGCTGAGTGCACACAGAATCCAATCAGTGGGCACCAGTCTTTGGAGAGTAGCTTTATTGCAGGGCACTAAGCAAAAAGTAGCAAGCGGGAAGAGCAGGAGAAAGGGGTTTAAAAGCCAGGAAGCCAGAGAAAAGAGCAGTCAGCCGAAGGGATTAGGTGAGGAGAGGCA
>NW_006921784.1:4357297-4361011 GCF_000298275.1 Orycteropus afer afer
GGGGGGGGGAGTCTACCTTGACCATTACGCTCTTTTAAAAACACCAAATCACTGCCGTCGACTCAAAGTTGACTCATAGTGACCCCTCCTTGAGTTTCCGAGGCAGTATCACTACAGAAATAGATTGCCCAACCTTCCTTCCGGGGAGTGGCTCGTGGGTTTGCACCATGCTCTTTTAAGAACTACCTATATGGCATCAAACTGACAATGGCAACTCAAAAGATTAGACAGGAGCCTTAGGGGATAATGAATGTCCATTAGTGAGGGAGGAACAACTCAGAAAATGAGGGTGAGAACAACTCAAAGAACGTAATAGATGTCCCCTAATTGTACATGTAGCAACTGTTGACTTGGTGTATGTTATGCTGAATATATCTGCAACAACAACAACAAAATCCTTTTTGAAAAAAATGTAATTAGGAGAGTTAAATCTTGAATGTGAACTCTGACAAACCATAGTCTGCAAAGACACAAGTGTCAATCTTCCTTTTACATAGGTGGAAAAAAATCCAGGAACTTTAACATAAAATAATGATTACCTTTATTATTCCATACTGAAAGTGCAATTTCAGAATTGTTATTCAAAGGAAGGCGTCTTCCTCTCCCTACAAGCTCTCTATTTACAAAGGTTCCATTCCCACTGTGATCTTCTATGTATGCGATGTAAGAGTTTTTAGGACCCATTTCCTAAAATAGAGAACATTTGGTTTCAAAGGTTTAACAAAGGGGATTTATAGTAGAAGGTCCATGAGTGATGATTAGATTACCAGCCCTGTCAGGTACATGGATATATTTGTCACCTACTCTGAAAATCCGGAAGTGTTTCTTGCTGTACGTCCGGTATTTGTCTGTCGTTTTCAGCAATGGCTCATCAAAGCAATATTCACAGCTTCTGTCCCGCCCAAACCAGTAGCTGTCGTTAACACAGTCTGTAACACAAAAGCACACGCCAGTGGGCTGTTGAATTTCACGTTATCAAACACCTTTAAAAAATACTCATACGTTCTACTTGCAGGAAAGTAGCCAAAGGCGACAATCTAATCTGCTTACCAAGATTTTATAATATTCAAAATAAAAATTTCCAACAAATGGCTTAATATATAACCATGAAATAGTAAGCAGTCATTAAAAGTTGTCAAAGAATTGAAATGACTTGTAAACATACTTATAAGAACATCCTGCTTGAAGAGTATGAAGGGATGGACACTGGGAGGAGGTAACTATGGGGAGGAAGTGGGCGGGGAGCTGCTGCATTGTAAATTTTGGTCAATGACATGAGACAAAGTATATGTGAACTGCTGTATGAAAAGTGAATTTACTCTGTAAATCTTCACCCAAATCCTAAAAAAAAAAAAAAAAAAAGAACATCCTGCTTAATAATCTCCAAAGATTTCCTATTATACTTAGTACAAAGTCTGTACTCCTCATGGCTTGCTAGATGCAGGAGCTGGCTCCTGTCGCCTTTCCAACCATATCTGATTCCCTTGTTAACTATATATCAACTCTAAAAAAACTGGGCTCACACCTGCCTTGGTGCCTTTGCAATATCTCTTCCTCCCAGTTACTTGAATGGCTTATTCCATCTAGTCTTTCAGGGCTAGATTCAACTGTTATCTCCCACTCAGCTTTCTACATAACCAGACTCCCACCCCACCACCTTCCTCTCATCATAATGATATCCTGTTTTACTTCCTTCTTAGCCTAGATCAAACCAAAAAACTCACTGCCATCAAGTCGATTTTGACTCATAGCAACCCCCACTGGGTTTCCGAGACTGTAAATCTTTACGGAAGTAGATTGCCCCATCTTCCTTCTATGGAGGAGCTGGTGGCCTTCTGGTTAGCAGCCAAATGCCTTTCCACTACACCACCAAACCTCCTTAGCCTGGACCATAACTGTAAATTATCTTGATCATCTGTATATTGTTTCCTCTCATTAGGACAAAAACTCCAGCCTTGGGTCACTTGTCTAAGAGGATAGTGCCAGCACCTAGGAAATTCAAATGGTAGGCAATTAAATGTTCAAAAGACAAACTAGGGAAAACGTTGTTGTTCATGTTAGGTGCCGAAGAGCTGGTTTCAACTCACAGCAACCCTATATACAACAGAATGAAACACTGTCTGGTCTTGTGCCATTCTCACAATCGTTGCCATACTTGAACCCGTCCTCACAGCCACTGTGTCAAACAATCTCATTCAGGGTCCTCCCCTTTCTCACTGATCCTCTACCCAGCATGATATCCTTTTCCAGGACTGGTGCCTTCTGACAACAGACCAAAGTACAAGAGGTGAAGTCTGGCCATTCTCAATTCTAAGGAGCATTCCAGCTGTACTTCTTCCAAAACAGATTTGTTTATTCTTCTAGCAGTCCACAGTACACTCAATATTCTTCGCAGCACCAAAATTCAAATGCAGCAATTCTTCTGTGGTCTTCCTTATTATTGCCTAGCTACAACATGCAGATGAGGCTACTGAAAATGTCATGGTTTGAGTCAGATATACCCTTGTCTTCAAAGTGACATGTTTGCTCTTAAACATTTAAAGAAGCCTTTTGCAGCAGATGTGCCCAATAAAAATATGTCATTTGATTTCTTCACTGCTGTTTCCATGGATACTGATTGTGGATCCAAGGAAAAGGAAATCCCTGACAACTTCAATCTTTTCTCCATTTATCATGATGTTGCTTATTGGTCCAGTTGTGAGGATTTTTCTTTATGTTGAGGTGTAATCCATAATGAAGACTGTGGTCTTTGATTTTCATCAGAAAGTACCTCAAATCCTCTATGCTTTCAGCAAGCAAGGTTTTGTCATCTCCATATCACAGGTTGTTAATGAGTCTTCATACAATCCGGATGCTGCATTCTTCTTACTCCAGCTTCTCTGATTATTTCCTGAGCATACAGACTGAATAACTACAGTGAAAGGATAAAACCATTACACACAATTTTCCTGATTTTAAACCATGAAGTATCCCCCTGTTCTGTTGGAACACTGCCTCTTGCTATAAATACAGGTTCCTCATAAGTACAATTAAGTATTCTAGAATTCCCATTCTTCGCAATGTTACCCATAATTTGTTATGATCCACACAGTCAAATGCCTCTACATAGTCAGTAAAACACAGGTAAACATCTTTCTGCTATTCTTTGCTTTCAGCCAAGATCTTCTGACATCAGCAATCATATCCCTTGTTCCACATGCTCTTCTGAATCCAGCTTGAATTTCTGGTGGTTCCCTGTCATGCTCATATGCACATTCAAGTTGAAGTTGAAAAAAAATAAAACAAGTCAAATAAAGCCAAAATATGATCTTGATAATATCCCTCCTGAATTTAGAGGCCATTTAAATAATACATATGATGCACTGAACACCAATAACCAAAACTAGAGGATTTGTCAGATGACATCAAGAACATCATCCATGAAGAAAGCAAGAGGTCATCAAAAAGATGAGAAAGGAAGAAAAGATAAAAATGGATGTCAGAAAAGACTCTGAAACTTCCCCTTGAATGGACAGTAGCTAAAGGAAATGGAAGAAATGACCAGGTAAAAGAGCTGAACAGACTATTTCAAAGAGAAGCTTGAGCAGACAAAGCCAAATTACTATAATGAAATGTGCAAAGACCTGGAGTTAGAAAACCAAAAGGGAAGAACATGCTCAGCATTTCTCAAGCTGAAAGAACTGAGGAAAAAAAATTAAGCCTTGAGTTGCAATA
>NW_006921784.1:4361111-4365203 GCF_000298275.1 Orycteropus afer afer
GAAATGTGCAAAGACCTGGAGTTAGAAAACCAAAAGGGAAGAACATGCTCAGCATTTCTCAAGCTGAAAGAACTGAGGAAAAAATTTAAGCCTCGAGTTGCAATACTGAAAGATTCTATGGGCAAAATATTGAATGATGCAGGTAGCATCAAAAGAAGATGGAAGGAATACACAGTGTCACTGTACCAAAAAGAACTGGTCAATCTTCATCCATTTCAGGAGGTAGCATATGATCAAGAACCAATGGTACTGAAGGAAGAAGCCAAAGCTGCACTGAAGGAATTGGCAAATAACAAGGCTCCAGGAATTGACGGGATACCCATTGAGATGTTTCAACAAATGGATGTCCAGCTGGAGGCACTCACTCGGCTATGCCAACAGACTTGGAAGACAGCTACCTGGCCAACTGACTGGAAGAGATCCATATTTGTACCCATTCCAAAGAAAGGTGATCCCACAGAATGTGGAAATTATCGAACAATGTCATTAATATCACACACAAGTAAAATCTAACTGAAGATAATTCAAAACCGGTTGCAGCAGTATATTGACAGAGAGCCTCCAGAAACGCAATCTGGACTCAGAGGAGGACGTGGAATGAGGGCTATCATTGCTGATGTTAGATGGATCTTAGCTGAAAGCAAATACCAGAAAGATGTTTATTTCTGCTTTATTGACTATGCAAAAGCATTCGATTGTATGGATGATAACAAATTGTGTATAACACTAAGAAGAATGGGAATTCCAGAATACTTGATTATACTCATGAAGAACCTGTACACAGATCAAGAGGCTGTCATCTGAACAGAACAAGGGGATACTTCATGGTTCAAAATAAAGAAAGGAGTGTGTTGAGGTTTTTTCCTTTCACAAACAATTTATATGCTGAGCAAATAATCTGAGAAGCTGGATTATATGAAGAAGAACGTGGCATCAGGATTGAAGGAAGACGCATTAACAACCTGCAATATGCAGATGACACAACTTTGTTTGCTGAAAGTGAGGATGACTTGAAGCACTTAGTGATGAAGATTAAAGACTACAGTTGGCAGTATGGATTACACCTTAATATAAAGAAAACAAAAGTCCTCACAACTGATCCAATAAACAGCTTCACAGTGGATGTAGAAAAGATTGAAGTTGTTAAGGATTTCATATGACTTGGTTCTACAATCAACACCAATGGAAGCAGCAGTCAAGACATCAGATGACATATTGCACTGGGCAAATCTGCTGCAAAAGACCTCTTTCAAGTGATGAAGAACAAAGATGTCTCCTTGAAGACTAAGGTGCACCTTACCCAAGCCATGGTATTTTTAGTAGCCTCTTATGTATGTGAGAGCTGGACAATGAATAAGGAAGACCAAAGAAAGGTTGATGTGGTACTGCTGGTAAGAGAGAGAATATGCAGGTAAGTGACACAGACCCTCTTCACCAAAGAAAAGAGAAACAATTGACAGAGATTCAGAAGATAATCCTGGAGCCCTGAGCTTTGAAAGGAAGTATACAGAAGTGGATTAGACACCAACTAGTGGAAAAACTTGAATGAAAACAGGACCTAAAACTAGGCTCCATTTGTCAAGGACATCAGGGACATATAGGAGGCTGACAATGGGAAAGGGGACAGGTGGTGAGTGTGTAAGTGCTGCCAACTAGTGAATAGAGAAGCACAATACCCTGCTTTCATAGACAACATGCAAACAAAACAAAGAAAATGAAAATCATGGGCAAGTCACTCCAACATACAATCACTGATTAAATATACATACAAAAATGTCAGGATGCCTCGGAGACAACAGAGCATCACAGTGCACACAAAAAGCAAGATAAAGAAGGAGAAACAAGGGACAAGGAGACAGACCCAAAACACATACCTGAGGAAGAACCAGCATTGGCATTCCCTGATAAGGAATTCAAAAGAATTATATTTAGGTACCTACAATGGATTGAAAGACAGATCAAGGAAAACACTGACAAAATTGAGAAAAACACAGAGAAAACCATAGAACAATTTTGAAAGACATCACAAGAATAAAATGACAAAATAAATGAAAAAGTAGAAATGATACAAAATCTACAGATAGAAACCCAGAAGATTAATACTAAATTCTCAGAAATAGATAACACATTGGATGGGCAAAGGAGTAGAACTGAATCAATGGAAGACAGAAATAGTGAGACTGAAGACAAATACTTCAATACTTCTTTGGAAAGGAATCAATCAGAAAAAAGATAAAAACAAAATGAAGAAAGCCTAAGGTTCATGTGGGATACCATCAAAAGGAATAACCTATGTGTAATTGGAATTCCAGAACAAGAAGAGACAAATAAAACCACAGAGAAAATGGTCAAATATTTGTTGGAAGAGAATTTTCCTGGTATCATGACAGATGAGAATATATCCATTCAAGAAGTCCAAAGAACCCCAAACAGGTTAGACCCCAAAAGAAAATTACCAAGACATATCATCATCATCAAACTCACTAAAACCAAAGACAAAGAAAGAATCCTGAAAGCAGCACAGGAAAAACGAAATATTACCTACAAGGAGCAACCAATAAGACTAAGCTCAGATTTCTCGGCAGGAACCATGCAGGTGAGAACACAATGGGATGGTATATACAAAACCCTGAAAGAGAAAAATTTCCAACCAAGAATTATATACCCAGCAAAACTGTCCCTCAAATATGATGGTGGGATTAGGATACTTCCAGATGATCAGAAATTAAGAGAATTTGTTAAAACCAGACCAACCTTGCAAGAGATGCTAAAGGGAGTCCTTTGGACAGAGAACCAACAACAGCAAACAACAACTGACCATTACATATGATTACATAACCAAGAAACCAATCAATTATGGAGTATCCAAAGTAAATAAGCCTACAAGATGGTAAACAGGGAACCAGAGACATCAATTGACAAATGAGGACAACTACAAATCAAAAAGAGGTTAAAAAAAAAAACAAAAAAACTGTGTAGTTATAGAACTTCTAAATGGTAGGGAAGCCAAGACAACTACAAAATAGAATGGTCTGTTCTAAACTTGGGAAAAAAATTATAAATCACAGGGAAACCTCAAGGAAAAATGATAAACTTTACCATCAAAATAAAAAAAGGACTAGCACAAATATTTAGCAAATACTAAAACAATAGCAACGAAGGAAGTAATAACATGATTCATAAACAAAATGAGCTCAGCACAGAAAATTATATGGGACAAAGAAATCAGGAACACCACGAAAAAGCACATAACAAAACTCACTGCCGTTGAGTGAGATTGGACTCAGAGCGACCCCTCCTTGGGTTCCTGAGGTGGTAACACTACGGAAGTAGATTGCCCAATCTTCCTTCTGAGGAGTGGCTGGTGGGTCTGAACCACCATTCTTCTGGTTAGCAGTCAAATGCCTTAGGCACTGCACCACCAGAGCCTCCAAGAAAATGACACCAATACATTCACACGTGTTGATAATTACATATCTGACAAGGGACTTATCTCTAACAACAAAAAGATTAACAACCCAATTTAAAAACTTAACAATCCAACAGAAGAATGGGTAAAATTCATAGAAAACTCCAACAACTCAACAACAAAAAGATTAACAATCCAATTTAAAAATGGACAGAAGACATGAACAGACATTTCACCAAAGAGATGGCTGCAGGCGGCCAGCAAATACATGAAGATATGCTCACAATCATTAGCCTTCAGAGACATGCAAATAAAAATAATGAGATACCATCTCACCCCAGCACTAACGGCAAAGTTCTCTAATTGCTAGTTGGCAGCACTTATACACTCACCACCTGTCTCCTTTCTCATTGTCAGCCTCCCATATGTCCCTGATGTCCTTGACAAATGGAGATAGAAAATAACAAATGCTGGTGAGGATGTGGAGAGATTGGGACTCTCATGCACTGCTGGTGGAACTGTCAAATGATACAACCACTGTGGAAAGCAGAACGGCGATTCCATAAAATGTTGGAATTAGAAATACTATTTGACCCAGCAATCCCATTGTTGTTGTTGTTGTTATGTGCCGTCGAGTCAGCCCCGACTCATAGCGACCCCTCCTTGGGTTTCCGAGGCAGTAT
>NW_006921784.1:4365773-4371650 GCF_000298275.1 Orycteropus afer afer
TACACACACATATATTGACACTTTAGTTTTCTGTATTTTACTGCACATAAATTATATTTCAATAAAATGTATTTTTTTAAAAAAGTTGATGCTTTTGAATTGTTGGAGAAGAATTCTAAGAGTACCATGGTCTGCTAAAAGGACTAACAAATCTGTCCTGGAAGAAGTGCAGCCAGAAAGCTCCTTGGAAGCGAGAATGGCCAGACTTCATTTCACCTGCTTTGGTCACTCTGTCAGCAGGAATCAGAATGGAAATACTGAGAATGTTCACATATTTGAAGAATGTAACCAAAGTCACTGAGCTATTTATGCTCATTGTTGAATGGGAACCTAAATTGCTAGGTAAACCTTCCTCAAAAACACAATGAAATACTATTTTTTAAAAAGACACAAACCACATGCTCTAACAGTGCAGGGAATAACATTTCACTCACAGAGAAAAGACAAAGCTAGATCAGCTTTACGTGTGGGCACTGATCTCCCATGACTAGCATGTCCCCTCTCACAACTGGGGCAGAGAAAATGTTCCACACACTCCACTCTTGTGCATGGAGTATTTGAGAGAGATGAGAGAGGCCCCAATCCTTTCCCACCAAGAAGATGCAGAAGGGAAGTTGACCAGGTGCCATATGATGCCCACAAAGGACCAAGAGACAGAGAACGTTACTGTGTGCCCAGAATAGGGAGGACAGCTTCTCTAACAAGGAGAAGGGACTTGGAAAGAGAGAGACCCAATTCCCAGCCTTATCAGAGAAAGTTCTGGGCTCAAGGCCTCTACTTAGGCAGCCCAGATGGGAAACAAAGAAGCAGACTGTCCTCTGAACAACTGAAAAAGAGTGTCTAGATTAGCTGGGAGACAGACATGCAAACAATAACGATACAGCTGGACAACTGTCCAAAGGAAACACAGACGCAGGACCACAGCCAGTCGGCCTGGGCTATAAGACAGACTTCAGAAGGGGCAAGACAAGAAAGGTGGACTGGAACAGTCACCTTGGAGGGCAATTTGGCAGCATCTATTAAAATGTAAGGGAGCTCTGGTAGCATAGTACCTAAGGCACTTGACTGCTAACCAGAAGGCTGCCGGTTCAAACCCACCAGCCACTCCTCGGAAGAAAGGTTGGGCAATCTACTTCCGTAGTGATACTGCCTTGGAAACCCAAGCAGGGGTCACCATGAGTCTGGTCTGACTTAACGGTACATAACAACAACAACAACATTAAAACGTAAAGCTGTGCCTCCTCTGCTGTTGTTTTTGGTTGCCGACAAGTCAATTCTGACTCACAGTAGCCCCATGTGACCAAGTAGAATTGTCCTATGGGGTTATCTTGGCTGTAATGTTTACAGAAGCAGATAGCAAACAGATTCCACAGAGCTGCTGGATGGGTTCAAACTGCCAACTTTTTGGTCATCAGCCAAGCATTCGTTACGACCCAGTGATTCTGCTCAGGCTCTACCCAGAGGCATTCACCCAGCTGCCCAGAGAGGTATCTGAAAGGATGTTCACTGAAGCTGTGCTTCCAAAAACTAGGTAACCTAAATATCCATTAACAGTAAAGACCAAACCAAAACCAAACCCACACCTACCGAGTCGATTCCGGCTCACAGCGACCCCACTGGGTTTCTAAGGCAGTAAATCTTTACGGAAGTAGATTGCTCTGTCTTCCTTCCATGGAGTAGCTGGTGGATTTGAACCACCAATCTTCTGGTCAGCAGCCAAATGTCTTAGGCACTGAGTCAGCAGAGCTCCTTAAACCAAAAAAATAAAAAAAAACACCCTGCTGCCATCAAGTCGATTCTGCCTCACAGCAACCCCCACTGGGTTTCCAAGGCACTAAATCTTTACAGAAGTAGTTTGCCCAGTTTTGCTTCCATGTAGTGGCTGGTGAGTTTAAATCCTCAACCTTGTACTTAGCAGTCAGATGCCTTAGGCACTGTGCTACCAGAGCTCCTTAGGGAAGGAATAAATGAACCACGGTTATTTCTACTAGAAACCAAAAGCTTCTGGGGCAGCTGGGAAAAAGAAAGGGATGGAGAGTTCAGAACATTGATAGCTCAGGGATGGCAGAGTGCAAAGGGGGACTATGGATGGGAGACCATGGCCCCTGCTCTCCGTAGGAGAGTCCTCAGGCAGGTGTGCAGAGGAGGGAAGGGCGAGTGAGGCACAGGGCAGGATGACCGGAAGCTCTCAAGAGGCAATTAGGGCTAGAAAACCAAAGGACAGGACCCACACATCCCTCCTTTCCAGAGTTCCAAGTGGAAAAGGAAAGTAGATGAGAGAACGTATGTAGGAAGAACAGGTATGTAATTTTGGTGAGGGAACTGACACTTAGGTAGTTCCTTTCCTCTGCAGGGATTCCAGATCTCTTCAAAGTCCAAAATCTCTGCCCTCTCTCTGAGGATCCTACTTTACTGAAAGAAATTGAGGCCACCTGGGGAAAGCTAACTCAGAGTTCCTTTGGATTCCATTCTCTCTAGACCTTTGGGCCACGTTTCTCCTCTTTTCTTTACCATCATTTACCCACTTTACAAATGAGGGCTGTGAGGCTTGGAAAAGAAACATCACTGGCCTGAGGTCCCACCTAGCAGAGACGGAGCTAAGATTTAAACTCAAGTCATTCTGACTGCGGCACCCTCCGCCTTGCCCCCTTGCCCCAATTACATTCCCACACTGATTTTCTTCACATTTGATTTTCTTTCTGTTTGTCTCTACTCTGTCTCTCTCTGTCTCCCATCTTCATTTGAAACAGGCACAAGCCTCCCTTGGGCTTCATGGTTGCCTTTTCTTTACCAGAAGTATATCCCAAAACATTCTCACCTCACACTCCCTTCTCTCCCCAATTGTAAGTTAAGAACATAGGTTTAAAGTCTGAACTTCCTAGGTTTAGATCCTTCCTTGTCCAATTTCTGACTACATGACTGAAGATTAGTTACTCAATTTCTCTCTATGCCTCAATTTGCTCTTCAGTAAAATAGAACTAACAATAATAATTCTTATGCATAAGACCATTTTGAACTTTAAAAGTAAGAGGTCTCATACTCCCAGATCTTAAAATCTACTACACAGCCACCGTAGTCAAAACAGCCTGGTACTGGTAAAACGACAGAGACATAGACCAGTGGAACAGAGTTTGAGAATCCAGAAATAGAGCCATTGACCTATGGTCAGCTGATTTTTGACAAAGGGCCGAAATCCACTAAATGGGGAAGAGATGGTGCTAGCAAAACTGGATATCCATTTGCAGAAAAATGAAAACAAGAACCATACCTCATATCATACACAAAAACTAACTCTAAATGGATCAAAGACTTAAATGTGAAACTATAAAGTTCCTCAAGGAAAAAAACAGTGGCAAATTTAGGTGTCCTCATTTATGGCATAAATAGACTGTCAAGCATAACCCAAAATGCACCAACAGCAGAAGAGAAACTAAATGAATGGGACCTTCTAAAAATTAAATTTTTATATGCTTCCAAAGACTTATCCAAAAGAAGGGGTATCTTTGTAAGAGATCCTGGATAGAGTGGGAGAACAATGTAGAACAAAACTCACAATCATTTGGGGGGGAAAAATAAAAAAGGGACTAGCTGGTCTGATAGAGCCTGACAGAACCACTGAGACTATGTCCCCTAGCTGATCTTCAGGTCTGGAATTGAACTTACTCCTGTGGCTTCCAGCCAAACAAAACACAGGCATATGAGCTGAACATTTACATTAGGTAGATACAGTGCTTGCAGAGAACAATCACTAGAGAATAGAAGAGCTGTGTATGCCCAGGGAGACAGCTCAGGGGGCAGGAGTGCATGGAAGGAAGGACACAGGGAAGAGGTAACTATGAGGAGGAAATGGGAGGGGGAGCTGTTGCATTGTGGGAGATTATAGTCAATGTCATGAGACAAAGTGTATGTGAACTGCTGTATGGAAAGTGAATTTGCTCTGTAAACCTTCACTCAAGTCACAATGAAAAAAAAATCATTGTTTGAAAAATTGAAAAAACATTTAAAATGCTAGGATTACTGGTTGGATAGAGACTGGTGGAACCCCTAAGACTATGGACCCTAATCACCCTTCAAACCTGGAATTGGACTCATGTTCACGGCTTAACTCTCAGTCAAACAATGGACAGACAGGCCTACAAGCTGAACACTTACATCAGGGAGATGCACTCCTTAGAACAATCAACCACGGGAGATCCGAAGAGCGGCATTTGTCCAAGGAGATCACTCGGGAGGCAGGAATACATAGGGAAGAAGGACAGGGAAAGGGTAACCACAGGGAGGAAGTGGGAAGGGAGCTGTTACACTGTGGGGTTTGTAATCCATGTCATGAAACAAAATGTGTATGAACTGTTGAATGTGAAAAGAATCTGTTTTGTAAAATTTCACCCAAATCACAATAAAAAATTAAATAAAAAACAACAACAAAAAAGAGACTTCTCCAAAAAAGTAAAAAGAGAACCAACAGATTGGAAAAATATATTCAGCAATGACATACCTGACAAGGGACTTATCTCTAAAATTTACACAAAACACCAACACCTCAACCATAAAAAGAATAACAATCCAATGAAAAAATGAGCAGAAGACATGAATAGACACTTCACCAAAGAGGATATTCAGGTGGCCAACAAACACATGAAGAAATGTTTATGATTATTAGTGTTCTGGTTCCCTGGTGCTGTTCTGACAAGAATGTACCACAAATGGGATGGCCTTAACAAACAGGAGTTTATTCTTATAATTTGGAGGCTTTAAGTCCGAGTTCAAAGTGCCAGGCTCTAGGGGCTGGGTAAAAGCCCCTCAGCCTTGGGCTTCAGCTCTGCCTCCAGCTCCTGGCCCACTGAAGTTAGAGGCTTCTCTTCACTCAGACAGCTGCTAGCTGCTGAGGCTGCCAAGCCCAAGATTGACAAGTAAAAAGGCATAGTCCGGATGTTACCAAACCACACAGCAGGCCATTAATTCAAGTCTACTGAAAGTCCCAAGGTTGACAGAGCATGGCAGGCTGCTGAACAACAACACACCTACATGCAGGGTCCAAGCATGCTATAAGCTGGGGACCATTCCCAAAGCTGTTTCTTATACACGAGAAGCAGACCACATACCCAAAGCAGCTATTCAGCGGCTCCAATAGATCCCACCATGGAGTTAATTACCAATCTCACCATGGGGAACAACTACATTCAGCCGCCCAGCCACTCAACCAGGCCCAGTCTGGCTGACACACAAACATAACCAAAACAATTAGCCATTGTTGTTGTTGTTGTGTGCCGTCGAGTTGGACCCGACCCACAGCGACCCCTCCTTGGGTTTCCGAGGCAGTATCACTACGGAAGTAGATTGCCCCACCCTCCTTCCAAGGAGTGGCTGATGGGTTTGAACCGCCAGCCTTCTGGTTAGCAGTCAAGTGCCTTAACGCTACCAGAGCTCCTCAATTAGCCATTAGAGAGACGTAAATCAAAACAACAGTGAGATACCATCTTCAACCAGCACTAGTACCAAAGTTCAACAAGACAGAAAATAACAAATGCTGGCGAGGATGTGGAGAGATTGGGACTCTCATACACTGCTGGTCAGACTGTAAAATGATACAATCACTGTGAAAAGCTGCATGGCAACTCCTTAGAAAGTTGGAATTAGAAATATCATTTGATCCAGCAATCCCATTACTAGGTATATATCCTTAAAAAAAGTGATTGACAGGAAACAAACAGATAAATGTACACCCATGTTCACCACAGCACTATTTACAATAGCAAAAAGATGGAAACAACTTATGTGCCCATCAACAGAAGAATGGATAACCAAACTATGGTACATACACACAATGGAATACTATGCAACACTAAAGAATAATGTAGAATCTGCATAATATGGATA
>NW_006921784.1:4380210-4390362 GCF_000298275.1 Orycteropus afer afer
CAATGACATGAGACAAAGTATATGTGAACTTCTGTATGGAAAGTGAATTTACTCTGTAAATCTTCACCCAAATCCTAATAATAAAAAAAAAAAAAGTCAAGGAAAGGTTTATTGTTTATATATGGAAGGAAACTTTGTTGGTTACCAGGGGTGGGAAGAAAAGGGAAGGAACAATATAAAAATAAAAAAAATGAAAAAAAAATTAAATTTGGGGAAAAAAAATGAGGACAAAATAAAGACATTTTTGGATAAAAACAAAAAAAAATTATACTGGGGTTCAAATAAGATGGTTTCAATACTCTACCCTACCATTGCAGAATAAGAACTCAATCTTGTCAAATGCACATGGAATATTCTCCAGGATAAACCACAGGTTAGGTAGAAATTGTCCTTAATAACTTTAATGGATTGAAATCATACAAAGTATGTTTCTGACAACAATACAATGAAATTAGAAATCAGTAACACAAAGACAGCATAACATGACCAAGGTGCAGGAAGACACTGGGAGGCATACAAGAGGAAAAGGCAAAAATGGCAAATACTATGACATACGCAATCCTGCAATAACAGTTATAAACAATAATTTACGAGTGAATACATAGGTAGACATGCAAGCTCAACAGATGTGGGATGGCATGTAGGGAGTAAAGTCACAAGAATATATAGGCTTGGCAGAGGATATTTCTACATATGTATTTGTACATGCTACAAATATATCCATGTATATAAAAGAGCACACAGGGGGCAGTGGTATGAAAACTTCACAGCTATAACCAAATATCTTGAGGGATAAGTCACTGGACTTGGGATCTTAGGACCATAGTCTTGGGGCACACGTAAGTCAACCGGTATAACATAATCCACAAAGACGATGTTCTATATCCCACTTCAGTCAGTGGCAAATGGGGTTTTGAAAACTTGCAACCAGCCATTTAAGATACAACTACTGGTCTCTCCCCATCTGGAGCAAAGAAGAGGGAAGAAAATCAGTCTCAAGGAAACAATTAGTCCAAAGGACTAATGGACTACGTGAACCACTGCCTCCACTACCCTGAGAACAGAAGAACTAGATGGTGCCCAGCTATCACCATTGACAACTCTAATGGGGATCACGATAGAAAGTACTGGATAAAGTGGGAGGAAAAGGTAGAACAAAATTCAAATTCATTTTTAAAAAAAACAGGCTTAGTGTTCTGATAGAGACTGGAACCTCCAAGACTATGGCCCACAGATATCCTTCAGGCCTATAACTGAACTCACTCTCATGGCTCAATTTTCAGACAAAGAATAAACAGGCCTATAAGGGTGAAAAATAACACTTTTTCCTGATAAAATAATACTCAAAAAACTAGGAACAGGAGGGAACTTTCCCAACTTGATGCAGGGCATGTACAAGAAAACCCACAGCTATCATCATAATGGTGGAAGACTGAAATATTTCCTGGTAAGATCAGGAATAAGACAAAGATGTCTACTTTCCTTATTTCTACTCAACATTGTACTAGAGGTTTTAGCCAGGGCAATTAACCAAGAAAAAGAAATAGAAAGCATCTAGATTGGAAAGAAAGGTTGCACAAATCTTGTATGTAGACGATCCTAAGGAATGTATAAAACTATTGTTGATGGTATGTTGATGTTAGGTGCCATTGAGTTGTCTCCGACTCATAGCGACCCTATGCACAGCAGAACAAAACACTGCCCGGTCCTGCGCCAGCTCCACGATCCTTGCTATACTTGAGGCCATTGCCACAGCCACTGTGTTAATCCATCTTTCCTTCCCCTCTTCCCTCGACCCTCCACCTTCTCCATTTCATCCTTCTCCAGGGAATGGTCCCTTTTGACAACATAACCAAAGTAGGTGAGAGGAAGTCTGGACATTCTTCCTTCCAAGGAGGATGCTGTCCTTCCAAGGAGGACAGATTTGTTAGAGCTTTTAGCAGCCCATGGTACTCTCAGCATTCTTTGCCAGCACCACAACTCAAAAGCATCAACTCTTCTTCGGTCTTCCTTATTCCTTGTCCAGCTCTCACATGCATATGAGATGACTGAAAATACCATAGCTTGGATCAAGCACACCTCAGTCCTCAAAGAGACACCTTTGCTCTTCAGCACTTGAAAGAGGTCCTTTGCAGCCGATTTGCCCAGTGCTATATGTTGTCTAGGGAGTTCTGGTAGCGTAGTGCCTAAGTCACTTGACTGCTAACCAGAAGGCTAGCGGTTCAAACTCACCAGCTACTCCTCAGAAGGAAGATTGGGCAATCTACTTCCATACAGATACCATCTTAGAAACACAAGGAGGGGTCACTATGAGTCAAATAGACTAGACAACAGGGAGTTTTATATGCCGTCTGCTGTCCTGACTGCTGCTCCCATTGGCATCGATTGTAGACTCAAGCAATGTAAAGTCTTGGACAACTTCAATCTTTTCGCCATTTATCATGATGCTGCTTATAGGTCCAGCTGTGAAGATTTTTGTTTTCTTTGTATTCTTTATATTTATATTTCTTTATATTGAAGAATACAATCTTCAATCTTCATCAGTATACTTCAATCTTCATCAGTAAGTGCCTCAAGTCATCTTCACTTTTCAGCAAGCAAAGTTCTGTCATTAGCATATTGCAGGTTGTTAATGATTCTTCCTCCAACCCTGATGCCACGTTCTTCTTCACATAGACCAGCTTCTTGGATTATCTGCTCAGCATACAGATTGAACAAGTATGGTGAAAGGATACAACCCTGACACACTCCCTTCCTGATATTAAACCTTACAGTGCCCCCTTGTTCTATTCAAACGACAGCCTCCTGGTCTATGTACAGGTTCCACATGAGTACAATCAAGTGTTCTGGAATTCTATTCTTCTCAATGATACCCATAATTTGTTATGATCCATACAATCAAATGCTTTTGCATAGTGAATAAAACACAAGTAAACATCTTTCTGGTACTCTTTGCTTTGAGCCAAGATCCATCTGACATCACCAATAATATCCCTTGTTCCATGTCCTCTCCTGAAACCAGCTTGTATTTCTGAAAGGTCTCTGCCAATATATTGCTGCAACTGTTTTCTTAATTATTTTTAGCAAGATTTTACTTACATGCGATATTAATGATATCATTTGATAATTTCCACATTCTGTGGGATCACCTTTCTTTGAAATGGGTACAAATGTGGATCTCTTCCAGTTGGTTGGCCAGACACCTGTCCTCAAATCTCTTGGCATAGCTGAGTGAGTGCCTCCAGCGGGGCATCCGTTAATTAAAACATTTCAATGTATATTCTGTCAATTCCCAGAGCCTTGTTCTTCACCAATTCCTTCAGTGCAGCTTCAACTTCTTCCTTCAGTACCATTGGTTCTTGATCATATGGCATCTTCTGCAATGGATGAAGATTGACCAGGTCTTTTTGGTATAGTGACTCTGTGTATTCCTTCCACCTTCTTTTCATGCTTCTAGCATCATTCAATATTTTACCTTTTACCCATTGTTGTTGTTGTTGTTATGTGCCATCGAGTCAGCCCCGACTCATAGCAACCCCTCCTTGGGTTTCCAAGGCAGTATCACTATGGAAGTAGGATTGCCCAACCTTCCTTCCGAGGAGTGGCTGGTGGGTTTGAACCGCCAGCCATCTGGTTAGCAGGCAAGTGTCTTAGCCACTATGCTACCAGAGCTCCTATTTTACCCATAGAATCTTTCAATATTGCAACTCTAGGCTTAAACTTTTTCCTCAGTTCTTTCAGCTTGAAAAACGCCTAACCTGTTTTTCCCTTTTGGCTTTCCAACCCCAGGTCTTTGCACATTTCATTATAGTAATTGGCTTTGTCCACTCAAGCTGCTCTTCAAAATTGTCTGTTCAGCTCTTTTATCTTCTCATTCTTCCATTTGCTTTAGCAACTCTCCATTTAAGGGTAAGTTTCAGAGTCTCTTCTGACATCCATTTTGGTCTTTTCCTCCTTTCTCATCTTTTTAATGGTCTCTTGCGTTCTTCATGGATGACATTCTTGATGTCGTCCCACAATGATTCTGGTTTTTGGTCACTGGTGTTCAATGGATCAAATCTATTCTTTAGATGGTCTCTAAATTCAGGAAGGATGTATTTCAGGTCATATTTTGGCTCTCGTAGACTTGTTTTAATTGTCTTCAACTTCAAGTTGAACTTGCATATGAGCAGCTGATGGTCTGTTCCACAATAAACTCCAGGCCTTATTTTGGTTAAAGATACTGACCTTTACCTTTGCCTCTTGCCACAGATGTAGTCAATCTGATTCCTGTGTGTTCCATCTGGTGAAGTCCATTCATACAGCTGCTGTTTGTGTTGTTGAAAAAAGGTGTTTGCAGTGAGTAAGTCATTGGTCTCGCAAAATTCTATCATGCGATCTCCAGTGTTATTTCTGTCACCAAGGCCAAGTTTTCCAACCACTGGTGATTCTTCTTTGTTTCCACCTTTTGTATTCCAGTCACCAGTGATAATTAATGCATCTTGATTGCACGCTTGGTCAATTTCAGAATGCAGAAGTTGATAAAAATCTTCAATTTCCTCATCTTTGGCTTTGGTGGTTGGTGCATAAATTTGAATCATAGTCGTATTAACGGGTCTTCCTTGTAGGCGTATGGATATTATCCTATCACTGACAGCATTGTACTTCTGGATAGAGCCTGAAACATCCTTTGTGATGATGAATACCATGCCATTCCTCTTCAAATTGTCATTCCCGGCATAGTAGATCATATGGTTGATTGATTCAAAATGGCCAAAACTAATCAGCTCACTAATGCCTAGGATATCAATCTTTATGCGTTTCATTTCATTTTTGATGACTTCCAATTTTCCTAGATTCATACTTCATACATTCCATGTTCCAATCAAACCCACCAGCCACTCCTCGGAAGGAAGGTTGGGCGATCTACTTCCGTAGTGATACCATCTCAGAAACCCAAGGAGGGGTCACTATGAGTTGGATCCAACTTGACAGCAGTGACTTGGGGTTTTTTTGGTTTATATAGTATGTGGTGCATTTCTATCTATAAAAAAATTAAGAAACACTGCCCATTTGGCATTAAAACAGTTTAACATAATACTAATAGTTCTGACGCAAGTTACAAAGTAGTGCCCATTTGTTATTACAAACCATCGTATGTACCTTGAATTTTTATAGGGGTGAATTTTTACAGGGGTTGGTTCATAACTACAGGTTGTGTGTAAATAAGATATTCATAACCTAGGAACTACCTATATAGATCAATAGAATCTAATTGTTGTTGTTGTTGTTGTTATGTGCCATCAAGTCAGACCCGACTCATAGCGATCCCTCCTTGGGTTGCTGAGGCAGTATCACTATGGAAGTAGATTGCCCAACCTTCCTTCTGAGGAGTGGCTGGTGGGTTTGAACTGCCAGCCTTCTGGTTAGCAGTCAAGTGCCTCAGGCACTATGCTACCAGAGCTCCCAGAATCTAATTAAGACTCAGATATTTATAGTCTGTTGATTTTCAACTAATGTGCCAAGATAATTCAGTGAGAAAAGAATAATCTTTCAACAAATGGAGCTAAGACAAGTGGATATCCTCACACCATATACAAAAATCAATTCTATATGAATCAAAGACTTAACTATAAGAACTCAAACTATAAAACACAAGAAAACATAGGTGTACATCAACAGCTTAATAATCAATAGCTTCTATTTATTAAGCTTCCATTTTATGATGGTCATCCTATCAGACTCTTCATACACATTTTCTTGCTTTTAAAGCTGTGGGTCCCACTTCATCTATTCCCATCAATTCCCTGTTTCACACCTACCATACATAAGCCCTAAGCCTATCTTAAAAATACAACTTAAGTGGAATGAAACTTAAAATCATAAAAAAGATCAGGCTTATTGGTTTGATAGAGACTGGTGAAATGCCCAAGACTATGGCCCCTTCAAGCCTGGAATTGAACTCACTCCTGTGGCTTCTAGCCAAACAACAGATAGGTGTATAAGGTGAACATTTATACCTTAGATTGCACTCCTCAGAACAATCAACCATGGGAGATCAGAAGGGCAGTATTTGCACAGGGAGATAGCTCACAGGGCAGGAATATGTAGGAAAGAAGGACACAGGGAAAAGTAACCAAAGGGAGGAAGTGGGAAGAGAGCTGTGGCATTGTTGGGATTGCAATCAACGTTATGAAACAAAATGTTTATGAACTGTTGTACGGAAAATGAATTTGCTCTGCAAACGTTCACCCAAATCACAATTAAAATAATAATAGAACTCATATGGGCAGAAAATAGCTTCAAATGTTTTGTTCTACATTTAAAGTGTACAAGGAGCTACCTAACATATGGAATGTCTATTTGTCACTGTAGCATAGTGGCTAAAGCACTTGACTGCTAACCAGAAGGCTGGCGGTTCAAACTCACCAGCCACTCCTCGGAAGGAAAGTTGGGCAATCCTACTTCCATAGTGATACTGCCTCAGAAACCCAAGGAGGGGTCGCTATGAGTCGGGGGCGACTCGACGGCACATAACAACAACAACAACATTTGTCACTGTTGTTTTAATTCATCAGAGTTGGACATTAAAGGGAAAGGCTAATAAAAGGTACAAAAGGATGCATTAGTCATTCGTTTCTGTACACTATTGTTTTCTATTCCACTAATTTCAAGTTCAAATATTTTTTTAAACATAGCAGTCACTTTAATTTGAGAAGGAGGAAAAAAGCTATTTCAAATATACACAGAGCAAAGCCTGCCAGGAGCCATCAGAGAGGATGAACATATTTAAACTCCAAGGTTGCCTGTTTTGAAGCAAAAACCAACAACAGGTAACCAATAAACAGCCTGCCCTTTAGCCTTATACACCAAAACTGATGTTCTTGCAATCCTCAGCCTACATGACCATGAGATCAGAAGAACTAAATGGTGTCCAGCTACCACTGTCAATGACTCAGAAACGGATCAGTGCAAGAGATCCTGGATACAGTGGGAAAACAATAAGGAACAAAACTCAAAATCATTTAAAAAAAAAAAAAAAAAGGACCAGGTTTACTGCTTCGATAGAGCCTGGTAAGACCCCCAAGGCCATGGCCCCTAGTTACTCTCCAGGTCTGGAACTGAACTCACTCCTGTGGCTTCCAGTAAAACAACAGACATTGAGCATATTTACATCAGGTAGATACACTCCTTAGAACAATCAATCATGGGAGAACAGAAGGACAAGGTTTACACAGGGAGATATCTTGGGGTAGGGGGCAGGAATACATAAGAAAGAACACAGGGAGGAAGTAGGAAGAGAGCTGTTACATTGTGGGGATTGCAGTCAACGTCACGAAACAAAATGTGTATGAACTGCTGTATGGAAAATTAATTTAGTCTGTAAACTTTCACCCAAATCACAACAAAAATTTTAAAAAAATATATGTTCTGAAGTCACCACAAACCATCACGGGGTTATGAATTGAAAAAGCACCTAAGATTCCCTGAGAAATGTGTGCAACTTTGTGTTAAGCTGTAGTTTGCTGGAGAGTCCATAGTGCTGTTCAGAACAGCACAGCCGGACATCACAGCAAAGATGCCCAATAAATATCTGCTGAGAGAATAAATGAAAGGAATCCAAAAATAAGTTAAGAGCCAGTTACTCAATATACTACTCAGTTTCATCTTCCATCTTCTTAAACTCCAAAATCACTCTAAGGCAAGTTTTTTGGTTTTTTTTTTTTTTTTTTTTAATTGTGATTTGGGTGCAAGTTTGAAGAGCAAATTCACTTTCCATACAGCAGCTCACAGACACTTTGTCTCATGACATTAACTGCAATTTCCCACAATGCAACAGCTCCCCTCCCACTTCCTCCCCATAGTTACCTCTTCCCTGTGTCCTTCCCTTCCATGCACTCCTGCCCCCTGAGCTGTCTCCCTATGCATAAGCAGCCCTTCTCTTCTCTCCAGGGGAAGTTTTGAGCTTTCTGTAACTGTTTTTCTTAACAAAACATCACACCACATTAACAGGTACTTACCAAGATTGGAGAATCCATCCTGAAGGGCCCATAAACGAGCCCATGGAGCAGGGACGGGCTCCTCTGGTTCTTGGTCCTCGGGAATAGAGTACAGCTCCTGAGTGGACACTGTGTCTAAGGAACTCAGAGTCCCAGAGCTGGAGTGAGAGGACTGGCTACACGTGGGGACCGTGTTGGAGGAGGAGCCAGATGTGCTCTGGGACTGCGAGGAGGAGCCATGGAGCTGTGAGGAAAGGCCTTGGGACTGCAAGAAGCTGCCGTGAGACTGCGAAGAGGAGGTGGCTGGCTGAGAAGAGGTCACACCCTGGGACTGTGAAGAGGTGCTGGCTTGGGACTGCTGACACGCCACATCCGGCTCTCGAGACATCACAACCTCAAAAAATAAGTGTCCACCAATAATGTAAGTTTCAAGGAACAAGACTCAAAAGTCAAGAATGAAGAATGAGTAAATTTCAATGTTTTTTTTTAAAAAAAACCATGACATACATGCTGTGCAAATATTAAAATTCTATGTTTGCTTTAAGCACTGGGCTCTTTTAAGATCCATATAGGATGAAATTGATAATACTCATTGCCGCCAGTTGATTCTGACTCATAGCCCTCCTTGGGTTCCTGAGGCAGTCTCTAAGGAAGTAGATTGCCCAGCGTGCCTTCCGAGGAGTGGGTTTGAACCGCCAGCCTTCTGGTTAGCAGTCAAATGCCTTAGTCACTACGCCACCAGAGCTCCCAATTATACATGTGGAAACTTGAATTGGTGGTGTAGGTTCTGCTGCGGAAATACTCTACAACAGCAAAACAAATTTTTTTAAATTAAAATTCTAACATTCTAGTCAAATAGTTCTTCAGAGGTGAAGATCACATTCAATAGAACATTTTTTGGTCTGAGAGCCACAAAACACATGGAAAAAAACAAAAGGATTTGAAAGCTACAAGTGAAAAAACAATGTAACTGAGTTGGGGCGATGACGTGAAAGACATATTCACCCAATTTTTTAAAATTAGTAATGAAATCTAAAACATATCAACATACAATCAACCCTACCCTTAAATTTCCTAGAGTTTTTGAGAGGAAAGGAAGGCTGGAAGCATCAGGTGATTCACCCAATTTTTTTAAATTAGTAATGAAATCTAAAGGAGCTCTGGTAGCATAGTGCCTAAGGCACTTGACTGCTCACCAGAAGGCTGGCGGTTCAAACCCACCAGCCAGTCCTCGGAAGGAAGGTCGGGCAATCCTACTTCCGTAGTGATACTGCCTCGGAAACCCAAGGAGGGGTCGTTATGAGTCGGGGCTGACTCGACGGCAAACAACAACAACAACAACAATGAAATCTAAAACATATCAACATACAATCAACCCTACCCTTAAATTTCCTAGAGTTTTTGAGAGGAAAGGAAGGCTGGAAGCATCAGGTGGCTCAGGGTAGAAGTTTCACAGAGAAACTACAAAGGCAAGGGTTGCCATTCATATAAAACACATCAGATGTGTCCTTTGCTCCAGCCTCAGGTCTACTCCAGGAAGACAGGGACCATGTCTGGTTTATTCATTCTAGACTCCGTGGCACCTAACCAGGGTCAAGCCACTTAAAGAGACAAAGTATAAACAAGACTCTAAACACTCCATGCAGCCCTTCGTGACACTAAGTAACTACTGGCACAACTTCTCAGCATCCTAAAAGGCCTTTCCTCCAGCCTCAGAATGCTGAGCCATTCTGAATCATAGATACCATACTAGGCGCTCCCTCCTTCACTTTAGAATTAGGTTAATGGACAGTTATACTTGGATAAGAGACCTTCCACTAAAAATCAAAGTAACTTGCAATGCTGACTGGATCTAATGTTTGTTGTAATGGGTATATTCCTTTTCAGCTCCCCACATACAGGTTAATCCTTCAAAAGAATGCCATAAACAACCACACAGCAACTACATGTTGTTGTTGTTATGTGCCGTCGAGTCGGACTCAACTCATAGTGAACCCTCCTTGAGTTTCCCAGGTGGTATCACTTTGGAAGTAGATTGCCCAACCTTCCTTCCAAGGAGTGGCTGGTGGTTCAAATCTTCTGGTTAGCAGTCAAGTGCCTTAGGTACTACGCTACCAAGGCTCCTAGCTTTCAAGATAAAAAGGTCGTGACTGAAAAACACATCAGGAGGGTG
>NW_006921784.1:4390567-4392776 GCF_000298275.1 Orycteropus afer afer
TTGGCGTGAAAAGCCTGACTCAAATCTTTGCATTACACTGGGCAGGTCTCAATCTCTCTAAGTTTCAGTTTACTCGTGTGAAAACAGCAGACAGTGAGGATTCAATGAAGTAATTCATATAATGTCAGCCCCCACTAATGCATAATTGGGAGCTATTTCTATTAGAATGCCATACAGAGTGGGAAATGAAAGGCCACAATGACTGTAGCAAATCCCAGTGACTGTAAACAGAATCCTACAGCCAGAAAAAGCCTCACATGTGCAACACAATCTTTTTTCAGTTGAGAAACTGAGTCCCAAAGAAGTCTGATGCCCACTGCCCATTCCCCTCCGCCTCATCCCTTTAAGGCCACTCGCAGGGCATTCCCCGCCCCCCGCCACACATATATATACACAGGTCAGGAAGTTTCTCTTTCCCGCAACGCATGGCAGCTAAGAGTGGGTTCGCCACAAATAAGAGATTGAATTTAAATTACGGCAATAATTATTAAGTAATAATTAATGATTAATCATAGAACTCTTTACAAAGCAACTTCACTCTGATTTCTGAACAGCACAACTTTGTAACTTCCCATCTCGTAGGTCTGGGCCAGTAGCAGCTTGTAAATCACGAGGAAAATTAAATTTCACCTCGAAGTTGATCTACAAAGAAGGAAGAGAGTCGCCCACGCACCCGACTCCTCACTCCCGGGAGCTCAAATGCGACAAAGCGGAAGCTCCAGGGACTATACGCACTGTGCGCGTAAAACTCGGAGGACCGGATTCGAACCCCCAAGGATTCAAGAAACCCACTATGACTCACCCTACGAGCCCACCCGGAGCAGCACACTCGCCGCAGCGGAGTGGCGCTAAAGATGTAATACAAACTCCTCCCTCAGCCAATCAAAGACACCCTCCAGTACGCCCGGCCAATGACAAGCAGTGGATGTGGCCGTCACGGTGTGGCCTCAGTGCCTGCTGGGACTTGTAGTTTAGAACGCAAAGCGGAACACAGAATCCAGGTTTTTCCACCCCCAGTTCTACAGCCAATCAGCAGCACTACTTTGGTCGCTCTTTCACTACCCTTTTCCCCTCGGATGACCGCGGCTAGATAGGCCGTGGGCCAGATGTGGAGCTGCAGGGTCGAGGCCTTGTTCCGGGTCTGGGGGTTATGTCCAGCATGGGTTCCCGGGAGGAGACCACTAAGCTGCATTGCTGAGTCGCAGGCCCGAAGCAGCTCCCCCCGTTGTTGGAACTGCGGCGGCGGCCCAGGGGCCCCCGTGCGCGAGAATGTGTTCTTCTGCCCGCAGTGCCGCGCGTTACAGCCACCCGACCCCGCTCGAGATTACTTCAGCCTCATGGATTGGTACGGGCGATGGTTTCGGGAAACGGGTCGAGACCACAGAGACGTCACAGGCCACTCTCCGCGAGAGCCTAGGACCGATCCGGCTTGAAGGATTAGGCGGGACTAGAAAGATGGCTGGAGGCGGAGTCTTAGAGACCTGGGCTGTGAGCAGAGGTTGGGAAGTGTCTTGAGGGAGAGAAAATTAAGGGGCGGGGTATGAGGTGAGGGATAAAGACTGGAGTTGGAGGGGGACTAGAGAGGCGAGGCCTGAGAGGGAACGAGGAAGTGAGGGGTAGCACGTAGGACAAAGGAGACCTGGGGGGAAGAGTCGGAGAAGTTAAAGTTGAGTTGAAACTCTTAAATATTAAGGTGTATTCCAAAATAAGGAAGTAAAAACCTAAAAAAAAAAAAACCTTGTGGATTCCTACTCATAGTTACCCGATAGGGTTTCCAAGACTGTGATCGGGCTCCTACACAGCGGCTGGTGGGTTTGAACCGTTGACCTTTCCAGTAACAGCTGAGCACTGTACCACTGCATCCTCAGGGCTCCTTATAAGAGTAAAAGCAAGAAAAGCTAATATTGTAGGTAGGGTCTAAAGGAAAAGTAGGAAGTGGAGGTGGAGGACCCCAGAGATAGGTGTTTTTCCCATTTTCCTTGGAAGCTGAACTTGTGAAGTGTGAGTTAGAGATGACTGGGGAGGTGATTAGGCAGGCTCTGGGAACTGAAAGCTAAAGGGGTTCTATCAAAGCAAAGTTGAAGACCTGGGAGGGAGAAAGGTGGGGTGGAATTCAACATTGCCCCTTCCCTCAAGTCTAGGATCTGCCCCCACAGGTCACTGAGCAGGTCCCATGGGGTTCAGTGACACTGCCCTTTAATTTCCTCAC
>NW_006921784.1:4393180-4398055 GCF_000298275.1 Orycteropus afer afer
AAGTGATCTTTGAATGTTGTTGTTGTTGTTGTTTGCCATCGAGTCGGCCCCGACTCATAGCGACCCCTCCTTGGGTTTCCGAGGCAGTATCACTACGGAAGTAGAAATGCCCAACCTTCCCTTTGAATACTCCTCCCCAAATTCAGGTCTTACCTCAAATGTCATCTCTCTGCCCACCCCATTCACCACTCTCCTTGACCACGTTCTGTTTTCCTTCATAGTCCCTACCACTCTCTGTTCACTGTGTCTTCCCCCATGAGAGCAGGAATCAGGCCCCTAGTACATAAATCTTCAATTATTTGTTGTGTGAATTTCATCTGCTGATTTCCTTCTAGCAACCGTTCCTTCAGAGTAGACGCCATGAAGCTCCAGCATAGATACCAGCAACTACAGCGTCTTGTCCATCCAGATTTCTTCAGCCAGAGGTCTCAGGTAGCCTATTGCCCACCCCCAACCATCTCCAACACACATGTGCACACTAGGTGGGTGGCAGTGGCCTTGTGGTTACGGGATTATCGGAGACAAGTTAGCCAACCAGCTCCAACCTGTGGTAGCCTTGCCCCAGCCAGCCAGGCCGTGGAGCTGTCAAGCACTCACAGCCTTTATCTGACTTCCCAGCAAATTAAAACCAATCAATGGAAAACTAAGCTCATCCAGCACCAGTTCACTCTGGCCACTTCCTGAGGCCTCCACCTATCAGCTTTATTTATTTATTTTTCAGTTGTGACATTTCTTACTTTGACAGTTTTTACACGTATGATTCAGTGGCATTGATTGCATTCTTTATGTTGTACAACCATGAACACTATTCTTTTCCAAACTGTTCCACCACCATCCACTTAAACTCAGTGCCCTCTGAGCAATAATTCTCCTTTCTCCCCACTCCCTCACCCCTGGTAACTACTAATAAGCTTTGGTTTCTGTATTTTTGCCTATTTCATGTAAGTGACATCATACAATGTTTGTGATCATGCTTTTGTGGCTGACTTATTTCACTCAGCATAATGTTTTCAAGGTTCATCCATGTTGTGGCACGCGTTGGGATTTCATGTGTCTCTATAGCTGAGTAACCCGTCAGCTTTCTATAAAAGTTGGTGAATGTAAGTTGGTTAATTTGGATAGTAATAAGACTGTCTTCATTTCCCCCTAACAGACTGAAAAGGACTTCTCAGAGAAGCATTCGACCCTGGTGAATGATGCCTATAAGACCCTTCTGGCACCCCTAAGCAGAGGCCTATACCTTGTAAGGTGATTTCCCAAGTCTTTTATGCATGACTGCCTGGTGACTCATTACTGTAGAGTTGGATCCGACTTATAATGACCCCTCATTGGGTTTCTGAGGCAGTATCACTATGGAAGTAGATTGCCCACTCTTCCTTCCAGGGACTGGCTGATGGGTTTCAACTGCCAGCCTTCTGGTTGGCAGTCAAATGCCTTAGGCACTATGCTACCAGAGCTCCCTTTTTTTTTATTTCTGATAGTTTCCTTTGTAGTGAAAACATTTGTCCCTGGTAACATTTATTCCCTTTTTTTTTTTTTTTTTAGTTTTTGCCTGGTGCCCATGGCATTGTGGGACAGCTGCTCCCTTCTGTTCAGCAGAAGAGTGCTTGAGACCCAATATTTAGCCTCTAAGAGCTCTCATGGCTTAGTGGATAAGGCATCTGGCTGCTAACCAGGAGGTCAGCAGTTCAAACCCAGCAGCCACTCCATGGAAGGAAGATGGGGTGATTTATTCCTGTAAAGATTTACAGCCTCAGAAACCCAGTGGGGGTCACTATCAGTTGGAATCTACTCAGTGGCAGTGAGTTTTGTTTTTGTTTTAAGATACTACACGAGTATTGTTTTCTCTGAGTATTCTCTTGCAAATGTTACTTGCCCCGGTTGCTTTTTACCATTTTCTATAAATTTCAAAGATTTGATGATGGCTTTTAGGGAAGGGTCATTTTTGGTTGGTTTTGGGAGAATCTTTGCAAACATTTAGTTCAACTTCCTGAGTGGAAGAGTAACCCAGGGTCACACAGCTCCAAGTAGCACAGAGAGGGATCCTGTCCCGGCACCGTTTCAGGCCAAGCTTTCGGCCCCCCAGCCTCATGCTTTCATTATCAAGACAGCTCAGGTTTTCTCCACAAGTGATAATATGTTCTGAAGGGTGAGTAGGAGTTACAGGACTCTGGCCATAGTTTCTTGAACCAAACTTATTTTATCTGCTTTATACCTCAATAGCTCAAGCTCCATGGAATAGAGATCCCCGAAGGGACAGATTATGAAATGGACAAGCAATTCCTCATGGAAATAATGGAAATCAACGAAAAACTTGCAGAAGCTCAAAGTGAAGCTGCCATGAATAAGATTGAGTCCATTGTCGCAGGTAAAGATAAAACAGTGCCAAATCCATTTTATTGTTACCATGGGTACATGCCTAGCATTAAGTGAAAGGTGAATACAGAAAGAAAATCTTTGGTTATGGTGATTCAAGGAATTTTTCTTGATCATAAAGAAACCAATGTTGTCTGGAGGTTACATATGCAACATCCCTAACCCTCTGGAAAACCAAAAAAAAAAAAAACCTCACTGCCATCAAGTCAATTCCAACTTATAGTAACCCCCTTTGGGTTTCTGAGGCAGTAAAACTTTACAGAAGTAGATTGGCCCATCTTCCTTCCATGGAGCAGCTGGTGGGTTTGAACCTCCAACCTTCTGGTTAGCAGTCAAATGCCTTAGGCACCATACCACCAGAGCTCCTTAACCCTCTGGAAGGCAGCCTTAAATCAAGAATGTCATAGTATCAGCTACCATCCAGAAGGTTCATGGTTGGAACCTACCCTGCAGCTCCATGGGACAAAGACCTGGCAGTGTGTACCCCTAAAGATTACAGCCTAGAAAGCCCTATGGGTCAGTTCTACTCCGCCACATGGAGTGGCTGAGTCAAATTGGACTCCACAGCACCCAGCAGCATAGTACCTTGCAGACTACAATGCTCATTCCCACACATGATGTCACTTTAGATACTGTTGTTATCTCTGATGAGGAAAATGGGTCTCAGAATTTCATGGAAATCCCCAAGGTTACACAGCAGAGATGTAGCAGAGCAGAAATGAGACTCTGACCTTCAAACCACATATTGCTTCATTTTCCACTTTATTCTGTAGAAACGGCTCCAAGGTTTCTCACTCAGACTGTATGCACTCACATCCCTTCCCAAATGTTTACATTGTGACTACTAGGTGTTAAGCACTGTGCTTGACACTGCAAATGTAGCAATAAACAAGAAAGACGCAGCTGTGCCTTCATGGAGTTTATATATCCCGACTCAGTGTCCAATATGGAATTCATGAATCCTCAACAAACAAAAAGAGTAACATGTGTCTCTGACTCAAACTATCTACCCATTTATTTTCACTGCCATTATCCTGTTCCAAGCTGCTCTTCTCTCTTACAGATATAAATTTGGACGCCTGCAATAGCTCCTAACTGGTCTGTCTGTAAAGGAGCTCTGGTGGCACAGTGCCTAAGGCATTTGACTACTAACCAGAGAGTTGGTGGTTCAAACCCACTAGCCACTCCATGGAAGGAAGATGGGGCAATCTACTTCTGTAAAGATTTTCTGCCTTGGAACCCAAAGGGGGAGGTTCCGCTGTGAGTCAGAATTGACTCAATGGCAGTGAGTTTTTGTTTGTTTGTTAGTTTTGGTCTGTCTGTACCTCCTAACTCCATCTATTGTATTCCTACACTGTCAATTGTATGATCTTTTTGAAACCCAAAATCACCCTCACCACCAAGTGGTTTCCTACTGCCCTCAGGTTAAAGTTCAAACTCCTTAGCACTTTACAAGACCTTGCATAGTCTGGCCTCTGCTTTCTTCTCCTTTGGTCCTCCATGCCAGCCACACCAGCCACTTCCAGTCCCTCATCTATACTAGGCATCTTCCCCAGGGCCTTTGCAATGCTATTACTTCTGCCTGAAACCTTCTTCTCCTTCCATTCATCAAGTTAACTCCTCCTCTTTCAAATCTAGGGGTTATTTTCTGGGAAATATCCTAAAATATCCCCCAGAAGCCATTCAGGGAAGCCATTCTTAACCGCTGTGTACCTTTTGGCAGTGGGTACCCTGCCTTTGTAGGAATAATCAGGTATAACTGCTGTTCTGTGTGGGATTCTTAGATCAATATCCGCTTCTCTCATTACACTGGAAGCTCTGCGGAGGCGGAAATGCTGTCCGCTTTTTGCTTCCCTCACCTCCTCAGCATGTAGCACCGAACTTGGCACATAAAAGGGGCTCGATAAGTAGGTGTTAAATGAGTGAATAAATAATCAAAAAATTAACAGCAGTAAAACAGAAGTTGTAGTAGGGGGACTGTCAGCTGGGGACATGTGGACAGCACTGGGGCCAGGCAGTCGGGGGAGATGAGAAAATCGGGACTGCATTCAGAGCCTGGCTGCACTGCTGGGCAGGGGAAGGTGAACTTCTAGGTGAGGTGGATCTGGGTTCAGTCCCAACGCTGCCACTGCCTTTCTGTGTGGCGTTGAGTAAGTGACTTCACCCCTTTAAGTCTCAGTAGCCTCATCTGTTTAAAAAAAGAATTCACTGCCATTGAGTCGTTTCCGACTCATAGCGACCCCTCCTTGGGTTTCGGAGGCAGTATCTCTATGGCAGTAGATTGCCCAGTCTTCCTTGGGAGGAGTGGCTGGTGGGTTTGAACTGCCAGCCTTTTGGTTAGCAGTTAAATGCCTTAGGCACTATGCCACCAGAGCTCCCCATCTGGGAAAGGAGGACAATATCAGTACTGGTTGCCACAATGATCATGTTAAATGAGATAAAGCATGTGGTACACTTAACACAGTGCCTGCATGGAGTAAGGGCTTAATCAGTGGTAGT
>NW_006921784.1:4422363-4440965 GCF_000298275.1 Orycteropus afer afer
GGAACCCACTGTACCCACTGTGAGATGCACCTGAGCTAAGACTCCATCAATAACTTGACCATATGCTCCCACTCTAACTGGTGGGCCACAGTGACACTTTGGGTCTCCTGGAATTAGCACTAGTTCAGAGACAATATTCAGTAATCCTCAAAAAGTCTGATTATTTCCTTTTCCCCAGTGAACAGTCACTCTTACAAAAGACTTCAGATCCCTTTGAAGAAGGCTGGGAGAAAGATGGATAGTATAAATTTTTGGCAATGTAGTGGGGTCCTTCCTCAAGGGGACCCAACCTCCCCATTCATTCAAGGGGTTGTGAGTCTGTAAACTGACTCGAGTCTGGGAATTGATTGAGGGGCCATGACTCTGTATTCTGATGACTCAATCTAGACTGCTGTTCATGTGACCTAGAATTCTTCTGTCTATAGAGATCAAGTAAATATTCAGTAGGTTTGCCATGTATTTCACTCCTAGGAACACCATGCCTAAGTAGCCAATGCCATAATTCCACATGAGTCAGAGTATTCTGATTACTGTTTTGCCTCTGCTGTCCATTATGGTAACCATGCCCACCTTGTCTTTGTCCATTAACTGCTGCCACTTGGCCCCTAATACCACAGGGTCCAATCAGCCCCATCGTAGTTAAGTGTCTTAGTTCAATTAGGGCAGTTCCCACTGTCAAATCCCACTTACATAAAATAGCAATCATAGCAGTCTTCAAGGATGCTGGGGCTCCCTTCTCAAATTTGTTCCTTACTGTAGTGGTAAAAGGAGTGTCTTCTGAGCTCCCCATTTCTGGGTCTAGGGGTCTAATCTGATAAATCCATTCTAACCTGCCAATTTCTCTAAGCCTCTGGATACCTTCTACATTACACCAAGGCAGGACTGGTACTTAAACTTGACTTAAGATAGGCCACCGCATAATCCATGCTTCTTCAGTAAGCCAACCAAATAGACAATTAGATCCTTTCCTAACCTCTCAAGCTGAAACATTGAATGAAGAATCTGTACTTAGTGGGCCTAAATCAATAAACTCAGGCTGATCCAGTGTTACATTCCTTGCACCATTATCCCACACCCTCAGTAGCCATTCCCATACATATTCTCCAGGTTTCTGTCTGTACATGTTAGCAAAATCAAGTAGGTCTTTTCGGGTGTAGTGTACCACCTCCTCAGTCACACTTTGTATTTCACCTTTTGGGACTTGCTTGGACTTAAGTTTAGTAATAGGTCTAGCAGCAACAATGGGTGGTTGGGGCAGTTCCTGAGAACATTCAGCAATGTCTTCCATGGCATCTACCTCAGGCAATGATCCAGCAAGAACAGTTGAGTTAATCCCATCAAATGGAGGTATAAGGGTGATGGTTTTATAGCAATCCCTTCAGATGGGAGGGATGGTGCTGGTGGCAGAAGGAATTCAACAGGCTCCATATCCTTATCTGCCTGTCTGCCCATATGTCCCCATCCCAGGTTTCAGGATCCCATTTTTTCCCCAATCAATGCCCTCACTTTAACTTCAGACACCATTCTGGGTTGGCAATTCAATTGGCATTGTAATTAAACTACCTTTACAATAAGACTCTGGGTTTGGTTTTTGGCAATATCAGCTCTGTTACTAGAAGAATTAAGGCTTTCTTTCAGAGGGAACAACTGGAAACATTGAGGTCTTTATGCGGTGCTTGAGCTGTGACTCAGCAGCCCTGAACTCATTTCACTCTTTCACCACTTTGTCTAGCATAAGTAGGACCAACCAACCAGCTTCCTTATACTCCTCATGCTGACAGAATTGCAGAAAAGCATCCAACATGGCATCACTCAGAGCCTCACTTCTCAAAAATACTTGATCTATTGGTGGTGCTATTTTGCGAATTAATGTTGCCACCTCATACCACAATTAGCAGGGCCCTCTTTACCAATAGTGCCAGAGTCACCAGTGCCTTTATAATTAATCAAATTGGAGAACCAAAACAGAATCGGTGAGAACCAATTTAGGAAACCCATCGTTATGATTTTGTCTCTCTGGACCCCACTCTCAGTACCAAATGTGTTAGGCTGGGTTCTGCAAAGAAGCAAAACCAGTAAAGCTTATATAGATATAGAGAGAAATTTACCTTAGCAAAATGGCTTACACATTATAGAAGCTGACAAGTCCCAAATTCTTGGATCAAAGGTCAAGCTGGAGACTTTTCCTGACTCATGCAGCTGCAGGGGCTGAGGAGCTCAATGTTGGCAGGCAGTGTACCAGCTGTTGACTCCAGAGGATGACGAATCCAAGATCTCCAGGCCAAATGGTGGATTATTCACTCACGGATAGTTATAAGCAGCACAATAGGATCCAGATCCACAGAAAATTCCCTCCTTTTCCCAGGATGTAATATTGGAAGCAGGCCACACACCTAGGGAAACTCCTTTTCAACAGACTGACTCCTCAAAAAATCCCATCTCATCATGAGAATAACCAAATCACAACTGCTTAAACCACTCAGAATCATGGTTCAGCCAAGTCGACACACAACCCCAACTATCACACCTACTTAATTGCCATGAGCCCATGATTATGCTGTCTCTTTTCCTCCTCTTTAAAATAGTGATGATAATAATAGTGTCTGTCTCACAGGGTCATTGTAAATGTCAAATGAAATAAATTATCTTTGCAAATCTTTGCAAATTGCTTAACACAGTACATGACACACACAGAGTAGACACTCAAATATGATTTTTTTCAATAATTACTACTAATTATTTTACTTTGGTAACAAAGTCATGCCCTCATTGAAGAATAAATATTCTTTCAACAAAGTTTCAAGCACCTTCTTTGTGCAAGACAATGGTCGGCCCTGGGAGAGATACATAGAACTGTTTGATGCTTACTGTCTATTTGGGAAGATGACTTTTATCAAAATAACCACAATAATAATAAAAGCTGAGCTCTGGTAGCATAGTGGCTAAGGCACTTGACTGCTAACCAGAAGGCTGGCGGTTCAACCCCACCAGCCACTCCTCGGAAGGAAGGTTGGGCAATCCTACTTCCGTAGTGATACTGCCTCGGAAACCCAAGGAGGGGTCGCTATGAGTCGGGGCCGACTCGATGGCAAATAACAACAACAACAACAACTATTTGTTGCTTGATTACTGTGTGCCAGGCCCTGTGCACAGTGCTTTACATGTATTTCATCAAATTAAACTCAACTGGACTCATTTTAGAGATGAAGAAACAGACTTCAAAAATCCCAAGAGTAGGGCTTCAAACCCAGGTCTGTCTGTAAAGTCCATGCTCTCAGAGAGGTTAAACCCGCCAGCTGAGGGGACTAAACCATTCATAACAAGAACTGCCACATACTGGGCCTTCATGCCAAACAGAGGCAGAATTTGAACTTAGTCCCAATTTCCAGAGCCTGAGCATATGGCTTCACCATCTATGGTGAAGAATCACTCTCAGGTAACCAGGTGGTAACCAGAAAAGAAGGCTTCAGGGAGGAGGAGGAGTAGAATCCAGATAAGTAGAGAGAAGCTTCGTGAGGGGTCCCCAAGATCACCTGCAGGTTTGATGATTCACTAGGAGGATTCATGGGACTTAGCATATAGTTGTACTCACAGTTATGATTTATTACAGCAAAAGAATACAAAGCAAAACCAGCAAGGTGTAAAGGCACATAGGATGAAGTCTGAGATGAGAAACCAGGTACAAACTTCCAAGAGTCCTCTCCCAATAGAGTCACATAAGACACATTTCATTCTCTCAGCAAAAAGGTAGAGCAACACATGTGAAATAAAGGAAGCTCATTAGAGACCCAGTCTCCAAGGATTTTATTGATGGCTGGTCAGGTAGTGTGGTGTAGTAAATTACCTGGTATGGGTTTTCTAGCCGTAAGTCTTTGTAAACTATGTGGTGGAATTTGCTGTGAGCAACTGAGGAGCTCCTGATCATAAATGTTATCCACCTGGGGTATTTCTGTTGGGCGTGGCACAAAGCAATGTTCTGGGAGGTTCCCTCTCTCTCAGGTGCTTAGTATTCTGATGTTATGATTGGCTAGTTTGGCCACTCTGCCAGGCTCAAAAGAAGGCCTCCTAGAGGCAGAAGTCTCTCTCTCTGACTGCTGGCTGAGAAGGATGTGCTGCTGAAAAAGATGCGTGCTCCTGAAAGACATGCACTGCTGGGAAAGAGACGCAAGAGACATGCATTGCTGAGTGAGACATCGAGGGACATGCACTGCTGGGAGACTGTGAAAGACTGTTGGCTGAGAGTTGAGCATTTTTCCTGAACTTGAATTGTAGCCTGGTGCTTTCCTAATAAACCCAATAATCTGTTAGTTCTGTGTGGCCACTGCAGTGAATTATCGAACCCAGGAGAGAGGTGGTAGGTGCTTTGAAAGGAACGGTTGGTGAAAGGGCTGGAGGGAGGCAGCATGTCTGGCCTTGCAGCAATAGGCCTTGGGTTACTGATGGTGATCCTGTCCTCCTCTTTGGGGTTAGAGGAGGTCAGGAGATGTGGCCTCCTTGCCCTTTTAGCAGGCAGGTACCTGCTTAGCATGAGCTCATCAGGTGGACTAAGGAAGGAAGAAAGTAAATTACAAATTGTATTTGCTATACTTCAGATTACATGGAATCAGACAGAACTGGGTTTGACATCTGGTACCTCCTTTTACTGTGTGATCTTGAGCAGTAAGTTCTCTAAACTTCAGTTTTCTCATCTGTGAAATGGGGATAAATATAGTACCAACTTCAATCATGAGGAATTAGATATGACATCAGGAGTGAAGAATATATCAGATAATGCAAAGTGCTTAGCACAGAGCCCAACACTTCACTTACAAATATTAGTGGGAAGTAAAGAAGAGAGTAGGAGCTCTGGTGGCGTAGTGCCTAAGGCATATGACTGCGATCAGAAGGCTGGTGGTTCAAACCCACCAGCCACTCCTCAGAAGGAAGATTGGGCAATCTACTTCCATAGTGATACCAACTCAAGAACCCAAGGAGAGATCGCTATAAGTCAGATCCAACTTGATGGCAGTGAGGTTTTTTTTTTTTGTTTTTTTTTTGAGAGAAAAAATGGAAGTAGAGAAGAGGTGCACCTAACCTCAACCAGGGGCTGGGTGGAATCACAGAGGCTTCCTGGAGGCAGTACCCCTTGAGTTAAGTTTTGAAGGATAAGAAGGTATTTTTAAGTACAAGAAATGACACACAGGTAAAGAATCTTCTGCATACTGCAAGGGGCGTAGGGATTGGCAGAGATGATACTGAGAAAGAAGCAACCAGATCGGGAAAACTGATATGGACACTACAAGAAGGGAGACCATTATGGGAGACCACTGTGGTAGAGGGGAAAGGTGACGGTTCCTCAAGCAAGGCACTGCTGTGGTGAAGGTACTGCCAGGAACTCCAGGTCCTGCTCAGCGTGACTCTGTCAGGCCAAAAGACAAGAGACCAAGTTTGGGGAGTTGAAAGGCAGATTTACTTCATTGGCCAAGGAAAGGAATAGCCAGGGCTGTGTGGCAACAAGACTGCTCAAAGAACAAGGGGACAGCAGTATTCCTTTATACAGTTTACAGCGGGGAAATACATACAATTACAGTAGCAATCATGAACATATGTACTATACAGGCACAGTTAGACACACATGAGCTGTCACACTTTGCTGAGGCATATCCACCTGATAAAAATGACGGCTATAAGTCTACCCTAGGCAGTGAAGCTAATATGTATGAGGCACTTAGTGAAGCAAAGATTGCTTTAGTACACCAAGATGGCGACCAGCCCGGTTAGGACTGCTTTAGTCTGGGTCTTTTCAGGCAGTCAGGAGGGTATGCCTCAGCATTTGCATCACTGTGAATGAGCAGTGGAAATTTACTAAGTTGTGGCCTGAGCCTGCCTGTCTCAAACAGAAAAGTGAACAGATTCAAGAGTACTAGGGAATAGGGCTACCATGGCAGCTGACTGGCTATGGTGAGGGCTGAGTTAAGAACCTTGAGTTTCTGGTGTGAGCATTGGAAGATGGAGAGGTCCTTGCCAGAGACAGGGAACCCAGGAAGAGGAGGAATAGCTTCCTTTTGGGATGAGCTGTATTGGTATCTTGCAGGACTTCCAGTGGAAGTGTTCAATAGGCAGCTGGAGATTGGTTTGTAGGTGAGGCAAGATGTCTGGGCAGGTGCTAGAAATCTGGAGGTCAGGCATTAGTCAGCACTTAATAATCACCTTCTTGCCAAATCCTCAAATTGGTACTTGCACTTGAACTATCATCCCCATTTCACAGATGGAGAAAACTAAGGTTTTTAATGGCAAAGTAGCTTTCCCAAGATTGCATAGTGATAGTTTGGAAGCAAAACCAACTCAGATCCCTAACTTCAGAAAACGTGTCTAATCACTCTGTATATTGCCAACTGTTGGTCATGGAGCCGTCGTTTCTCTCTGTGCTGCTTTTATATACATTCACTTACATCATTATAAGGAGGTCTGCTGATGCAATGGTTAAGCACTCAGCTGCTAACCAAAAGGTCAGCAGTTTGAAGTCACCGGGGCTCCAGGAGAGAAAAGACCTGGCAATTTGCTTCTATAAAAATTAGGAATCTAGGAAACCCCATGGGGCCATTCTACTTTGTCCAGTACTGACTTGGGATTGACTTCATGGCACACAAGATTGTTATGATATTTTCTATTTGGGCTGGATTTCTTAGTTTCAAATCCTCAGAAGAGTAGGGGAAACCTCACTATTATCCCTGCAAAAGAGGCAGGGAGGCCACATGTTCTGACCTCCTTTAACCCCACAAGAGGAAGACCATCACCATCAGTAGACCAAGGACTATTACTGCAAGGCCAAACATGCTGCCTCCCTCCACCTTCTCACCAACCATTCCTCCCAAAGCACCCACTACCTCTCTCCTGGGTTTGATAATTCACTGCAGTGGCCACACAGAACTCACAAATCATGGGGTTTATTAGGGAAGCACCAGGCTACAATTCAAGTTCAGGAAAAATGCTCAGTCTCTCTCCCAGCCCGCTGTGTCTCAGCGAACAGTCTCTCACAGTCTCTCTCCCAGCAGTGCAGTCTCTCTCCCAGCAGTGTGTGTCCCTTGGTGTCTCTCTCAGCAATGCGTGTCTCTTGAGTCTTTTTCCCAGCAGCGCATGTCTCTCAGGAGAGCGTCCTTCCTCAGCCAGCAGTCAGAGAGAGTTCTGCCTCTAGGAGGCCTCCTTTTGAGCCTGGCAGAGTGACCAAACCAACCATAACATCACAATTAATCATAATATCAGAATTCTAAACACCTGAGAGACAGCAGGAACCTCCCAGAACATTGTTTTGTGCCACTCCCAACAGAGATACCCCAAGTGGACAACTTTAGCAATCAGGAGCTCCTCAGTTGCTCATGGCAAATTCTACCTTGGAGTTTACAAAGACTTATGGGTAGAAAAGCCACAGTAAGTAATTTACCACACCGCAATCCCTATGTACTTACTACTCATAAGAGCTCCCAAAGCCCTGAGCATAGGACAGAAACCAAAAATGGGACACACACCAACAGTAGGCAAGGTTCCTTGTATTGCAAATTGACCTAAGCCAACTTGGTTCTGCACAGCTATTGGGTTCCTTTGGGTAGGTAGCCAAAGCCAGTACCACCTACAAGATACTTCATTTTATTCTGCCATGCAGACATTGTGTTTTTCACAAATGGAACATTTGTGGCAATCTTGCATTAAACAAATCTATCAGTACCAATTTTCCAACAGCAAGTACTCACTTTGTGTCTCTGTATCACAATTTGGTAATTCTCACAAAATTTCAAACTTTTTTATAATGCTGTTGCACATTTAATAGACTACAGTACAGTGTAAACACAACTTTTATATTCGCTGGGGAACCAAAAAGTTTGTGTGGCTCATTTTATTGTAATTTTAGCTTTATTGCGGTGGTCTGGAACCTAACCCACAGTATCTCTAAGGTATGCCTATTATCTTACAGTCAGAAAGTGGGAGCCCACCAACTGCTTTTTCAAGACTGTTTGACTACTCTTTGGCTCTTTCCTCACAACTGGACCAATAAGCAACATCATGATAAATGGAGAGAAGATTGAAGTTGTCAGGGATTTCATTTTCCTTGGATCCATAATAAATGCCATGGAAGCAGAAGTCAAGAAATCAGACAATGTACTACAATGGCCAGACTTCATCTCATGTACTTTGGTCGTGTTGGCAGAAGGGCCTGAGAAAGATATCATGCTTAGTAAAGTAGAGGCTCAGCAAAAAAGGGGAAGACCCACAAAGAGATGGAACTGACACAGTGGCTACAAAGGACTCAGACATAGCAGGGATTATGAGGATGGTGCAGGAACGGGCAGTGTTTCCTTTTATTGTATGTGAGGTTGCTGTGAGTTGGAGCCTACTGCATGGCACCTAATAAGAACAGGGCTCTTTCATTTCCATATGAATATTACAATCAGCTTAATCAATTTCTGCAAAAAAGACCAGCCGTGATTTTGATAGAGATTGCGTTGATTCTGTAGATCAACATGAGGAATATTCATAATTAAAATAAAAATATTAAGTTTTTCAATCCATAATATGTGTTATTTCATTCATTTAGATCATTTTGAATTTATTTCAACAATGTTTTGTAGTATATGGAATTGCAGTGCAGTGAATTGTTTAATATGGCCCTTCTAGCCATCATCCTCCATTGTATTGTAAATCCTATGTCTGTTTAGGGTGGGATCTATCTAGAGCCCCATCTTGCTGGAGGATGGGACTCAAGTCAACACCCTTAGTTTCCTTGAGGCTGTATATGTGACGTTCCTGGGAAAGTTCTCTCTCTTTTGCTCTGGTCCTGTGCTTGGTTCGTCATCATCTGACCCCCAGACTTGAGATGTTAGTCACCTGAGCCCTCGATTTTGGTCTGCCAGCCCCTGCACCCACGTGAGTAGGGAGAAACCACCAGACCTACCTGCAGACTTGGGACTTGCCAGCCTCCTGGCCTCCACCACCACATGAGACGTTTCCTTGGCAGTTTGTGAGTTCTGTGAGACGATACAGTGAAACACAGAACTCTAAGACAGGAGGAGAGTACTGAGGGGAGAAGGAGGAGTTGGTAGTGGAGATGATGGAGTGGCTCAGCAGTCTGGAAATGTTGGACATGTGGGAGGTCGTCAACCTCCACCTCATAGGGACCAGTCTCGTGCTGATTCTTTTAAAAGAAATTATTCAATCAGGTGTACAAGCCATCCACTTCTATTCTTAAAGTTATTCCTAAGTATTTTCTTCTTCATGCTATTGTAAATAGAATTGTTTTCTTAAATTCTTTTTCAGATTGTTTATTGCTAATGTATAAAAATATAATTGATTTTAGTATATTGAGCTTGTATCCTATAACCTTGCTGAATTCAATTATTAGTTCTAAATTTTTTCAGAATTGCTTTGGGGATATTCTATAGTTATGATCATATCACCTGCAAAACAGATACACTTTTACTTCTGCCTTTCTAACCTGAGTGGCTTTTGTTTCTTTTTCTTAACTAACCATTCTGGCTTTACAATGTTGAGTAGAAGTGACGAGAGTTGATGTCCTCGTCCTACTCCCAGTCTTAGGGGGAAACATTCACTCTTTCATACTTAAGTATAATGTCAGCTGTGGGTTTTTGATAGATGCCCTTTATCAGGTTGAGGGATTTCCTTTCTACTCCTGGTTTGTTGAGTGTTTATGTCATGAATTTTGTCAATGCTTTTTCTGTGTCCATTAAAATGATTATATGGTTTTTCCCAGCCTGTTGATGTGGTGAACTGCATTGACTGATTTTCAGATATTGAACCAACCTTGCATATCTGGAATAAATCTCGCTTGGTCATGGTGTATAATTCTGTTCAATTATATTTGTTAGCATTTTCTTGAGTATTTTTTTTTTTTTATCCATTTTCGTGATAACTGGTCTGTAGTTTCTTTTCTTGTGATGTCTTTGTCTGGTTTTGGTATCAGGGTAATACCGGCTTCATAGAATGAGTTAGAAATGTTTCCCCCCTCTTCCATTTTTTGGAAGACTTTATGAAGGATTTGAGTTAATTCTTCTTTAAATATTTGATTGGATTCACAAGTTAAGCCATCTAGACCTAAGCTTTTCTTAGCAAGAAGTTTATTAATTCATAATTCAATCTCTTGTTATAGATCTATTCATATTTTCTATTTCTTCTAGAATCAGTTTTGTTAATTTGTATCTGTCTAGGAATGTGTCCATTTCATTTAAATGATCTAATTCCTTGGCTTATGTTTGTTTAAAGTATTCCTTTATAATCCCCTCTTTCATTCCTGATTTTAGTTAACCCGAGTCTTCTTTCTGTATTTCTTAGTCAATCTAAAGGTTTGTCAACTGTGTTAATCTTTTTTTAAGCCAACTTTTTGGCTTGTTGATTTTTCTTGATCATTTTTGTATTCCTATTTCATTTATTTCCACTCTAATATTTATTATTTTCTTCCTTCTTCTTGCTTTAGATTTTATTTGCTCTTCTTTTTCTAGTTTCTTACATTTATTCACTTGAGATTTTTCTTCTTTTTAAAAATATGTGTTTACAGCTATAAATTTTCCTCTAGGTGTTGCTTTCACTGTATCCCATAAGTTTTGGTATGCTGTATTTTCTTTTTCATTCATCTCAAAGTTATTTTCTAATTTCCCTGTGATTCTTCTTGACCCTTTGGCTCTACCAAGTGTTAACGAAAGCAAGTTTCAGGCAGAATTCTGCCCACTGTAAAGACATCTAGCAAGCAGACATAAAGCAGCTATACAATTTATTCTGGGAGTTCTATATGTCCCAGCTCTGTTCCTTTTCATTTCTCCAAAAACTCCTTGCACCCAAATTCCATCTGAGGCAAACAGAAAAGTATTCCAGTGGCAGGACTTGGCCAAGAATCCTCCCCACAAGTGCTGGACACAGGACCTGGGATGTTATCCCAAGTGATGGTGAAGGGCTCAGTAGATTATTTTTTCTTTTTCATTCAATATTGCTTTTAAAAGGAGCTCTGGTAGCATAGTGCCTAAGGCACTTGACTGCTAACCAGAAGGCTGGCAGTTCAAACCCACCAGCCACTCATCGAAAGGAAGGTTGGGCAATCTACTTCCGTAGTGATACTGCCTCGGAAACCCAAGGAGGGGTCGCTATGAGTCGGGCCCGACTTAACGGCACATAACAACAACAACAACAACAACAACAACAATTGTTTTTAAAAGTAAAAAGTTAGAAACATCCATGCTAGGCAACATAAATAAACAAATCATGGTGTATTCATACTATAGATGTTGTTGTTATGTGCTGTCGAGTCAGACCCGACTCATAGCGACCCCTCCTTGGGTATCCGAGGCAGTATCACTACGGAAGTAGATTGCCCCATCTTCCTTCTGAGATACTGTAGATACACAGCTATATTTACTAATACACATACATTTAAGAATATATTGAGTGAATAAAAACATGTTGTAGAAAGATGCACAGCGTATGATACCATTGAAATAAAAGCTGAAACTCATGCAGAACACTGTTGGATACATATGTGGATACATAATTTGGATACATATGTGGATACATATGTTGGATACATATGTGGACACATATGTTGGAAACATATGTGGATACATATGTTGAAAACGTGGAAACATATGTTAGATACATATGTGGATACATATGTTGGATACATATGTGGATACATATGTGGTGGTATGTATACTGTAATACAGAAGCTCATTAGATTTCTATGCCTTTTTAATGCAAAGATGAAAACACCTCTGAAGTAATTCTAGTTAATCCACTTATCTTAAACACCACTAGTCTTGCCAATGGAAAAGCCATTTTTAACACTGATCATGTTAATGAGCTGAAACCTCTAGGGTTGAGGGAGTGAAAGGCACTTGCAGATGCTGTTAGGGAATGTGGCCTTTGGTTAAATTGCCTAACCATCCCAGGAGCACACACTGTGTTCAGGGAGATGCATACCAGCCCTAGAGTGGATCGATGATAAATGATACATACTGTATCACCCTCTCTGTGCAGAAGAAATATAAAGACCACATTACTGTATAATGCAGGGAAAAGTATCTCTGGGTAAAACCTTATTAAGAAATTAGGTTTATTTAACAAAACAAAACACCACCAAAACCTTGATGTAGGAGCCGTGAGTAGAATAGCTAATGAACTAGCTATACCTAACGAATAGCTAGGGAGTTCTGGTAGCATAGTGCCTAAGGCACTTGACTGCTAATCAGAAGCTGGTGGTTCAAACCTATCAGCCACTCCTGGGAAGGAAGGTTGGGCAATCTACTTCTGTAGTGATACTGCCTCGGAAACCCAAGGAGGGGTCACTATGAGTCGGGTCCAACTCCACGGCACATAACAACAACAACAACAAATAGCTAACAATGTGTCCAGAGTCCCTCCACTGTTGCTGGGGACAATATGGAAACAAGGGAGATGCTTCACTGCTCAGACAACCGCCTGTTTATCCTGCTGCAGTCATGACCACCAGGAAGCCAAGGAACAGGGTGTGCATTCCCTTAACATTCATACCAAAGGGCTGTGTGAAAATCCCTAATTTCCTCTTTCAAGGCTACTCTTGGCAAAACATGTTTCACCTGTTACTCAAGAAAGTTGAAAGGAGAATCACAGCCATTGCCTGCAATCTACAGTACCTTCACCCTCCTTCTGGCTTCAAAAGCACAACAAACAATAAGCAAACTGGACAACTCTTTTCAAATGCAAACCACAGCAGTTGTTACCTGGCAGAAGAAGGAAGACAGCAAAGGTTTGGAGGCCAGAGAGAGGAACCAGGAGAAGTTCAATAGAAGAAAATCCCACCAGGTGGAAGCCTAGATCAGGTAAGGAGTGGGGAAAGATGAAGCTGGGGAGGTGGGCAGGGGAGGGAATTATTATGAGTGCTGGTAAGGAGTCACTAAAAAAAAAACCTCACAGCTGTCAAGTCGGATCCCAACTCATAGTGACCCCTCCTTGGGCTTCCAAGGTGGTATCTCTACGTAAGTAGATTGCCCAGTCTTCCTTCCGAGGAGTGGCTGGTGGGTTTGAACCACCAGCCTTCTGGATAGCAATCAAATGCCTTAGACACTACGCCATCGCAAAAGGTTAAGTGCTTGATTACTAGCCGAAAGGTTAGTGGATCGAACCCACGCAGAGGCATCTCAGAATACTAGGCCTTGCGATCTGCTTCCAAAAGGTTGCAGTCTGAAAACCCTATGAGACAGTTATATGCTGCACTAATAAGTAATGGGAAGTCATGGCAAGGTTGAAAGTAGGAGAGTGGGACACAGAATTGCATACTAGAAAAATCTCTCTGGCTAATCTCTGTAGCTGATGTGCTAGAAGGAACGAGAGTGTGGGCAGGAAGGCCAGTTAGAATGCTGGAGCCTATGTATTCATGGTGATGCTGATATTCCTAGTCTCTCTGCAAAGTCTCACATCCTTTTAAGAGGAAGCCCCCACCCAGTGGACCTTGCACTTAACAAGGAGGTGATGTGGCACCATGTGCTTCCTCATCTGCTCTGGGATCCCTTGTTGATTTCAGCCTGAAAAGCCACATGATGGAGACTTGATACTTTGGATACATTTGGGAAAATCTCAACAGTTAGGTAATTTCATGGAATTATTAATTTTGTATGTGTGATGTACATTGTAGTTTGTTAAGTTAGAGATATAATATGATAGCTGGGATTTGCTTTACAGTAATCATGAAGAACTCCCATATCCTAACATGGTATTTCCTGTTTGCATATTTACCTTCTCTTCTGTTTTATTCTCAATATTAAAAAAAAAAAAACATCACTGTGGTGTTGATTCTGACATCATAATGACCCTACAGGATAGAGAAGAACTGCCCCAAAGGGATTCCAAGGCTGCAATATTTGTGCAAGCAGACAAGCCCTCTGGTGGGTTCGAACTGCCAACCCTTTCGGTCAGCAGCCAAGCATTTAACTACTGTGACACTGGGGTCCTGAGCCACAATATGCACTTCTTTTTTCATATCCATAGCCATGATACACCAATACTTTTGTGTCCTAAGAACAAGTGCCATTTTCCAGAAGGTACCCACCTGCTTTGGAGTGCAAGAGGCAACATCTTAACATAACAGGTTTTACGGCATACTGTGTGTTGTCATTTTTTTGTTGTAAAAATATGTGTGTGTGTGTTAAGCATTTGTCAATTGAACATTTTTTAAAGGTACCCATCAGTGACACCAATTACATGAATCATGTTTTGGGTTAACATTAATCATGTTGCCACTTTTAAATATGATAAATGGTTACTTAAGGGTCCTCTGCTGAATATGCCTTTTGTAGATAGATGCTTAGCAAGAAAGAATGTTCCTGTTTGCTTGTGGAAGGCAGGGATGAAGAATATGTCTTTGAAATCAGCCACATCTTCCCCAGAACCATCACTACGAACTGTGAGACCCTGGGACACTTTCTCTACCCCTCTGAATCTTAGTTTCTTACTCAGCAAAATGGTGATATTAGCCCCATAGTACAGAGTTGTAGTGGAACTGACATGTAGTGTACTTAGCCTGGCATACACACAGTAAGTGCTCAATAAATGCTTTCTGTTGGTGCTTAGAGCATCTTCAGTCTTCGTTAACCTCATCAAATTGAATGTCTTTTTTTTTTCTTTTCCTTAAAATGTTAATTTTTTGTTGAGAGTGTACACAAAACATACAGCAATTGAACAGTTACTACACTTACAATTTAGTGACATTGATTTTATTCGAGTTGTGCAACCATTTTCATCCTTTTCTGAGTTGTTCCTCCCTCATTAACATAAACTTACCACCACCAAAGGTTCCTAACTAATCTTTTGAGTTGCTGTTGTCAATTTGATCCTATAGAGATAGTTCTTGAAAGACCACAATATTCAAGGCAGATATCTTTTTACTAATTAAGCTAAACAGTAATTTAGTTTTAAGACTTGAGGGGATATTTTTGGTTTAAGGTTTAAAGATTATCTGAGGGCAATAGTTTCAGGGATTTAGCCATCCTCCATGGTTCCAGAAAGTCTAGAATAGATGAGAATTTGAAATTCTGTTCTGCATTTCTCCCCTTTTGATCAGGATTCTTCACTGGAATTTTGGATCAAAATGTTCAATAATGACAGCCAGACACCATCCGTTCTTCTGGTGTCATGGTAAAGGAGGCAGTTGTTCAGGGAAGCACTTGTTCTGGAGGCAATTATCTACACATTCCATATCCTCCTCTTCCTCCTGCTATTCCTGACTCTCCTTCATCTGTTTTTCCATGAAGTATTTGGTTGTACACAGCAGCCTCTTTTTCTGTTGCTGGTATATCTATCACACAACTTTTGCCAATTCAACTTTTTACAGGTGTGCTTATTGACAGCCATTATAATAAACAGTTGTGCCACCCTACCATTAATCAATGTGATTTTTCCATCACGATTAACCTCCCTTTTCCTCCTCCCTCTCACCCCTGGTAACCACTAATAACCTTTGGTCTCTACACATTTGCCTTTTCTTGGCTTTTCATATAAGTAGGTCATACAATATTTGTCCTTTTGTGATTGAGTTACTTTGTTCAGCATAATGTCCTCAAGCTCCATCCATCTTGTAGCATGTATTTCAAAAACATCTCTTTTCTGATTACAAAGTATTACATATTCACTGGAAAAAAGTAAAAACTTAAAACTCTCACCCATAAAGTACAAATTCCAAATAACCTCACCCCTGATAGGTTACTGCTGCCAACAGTTTGGACTGGTGGAGTAAAACATGACACTTCTGTATCCACATCCTGACGTGGTTATTTCTTACTGAACACTGTCACCTAACGATTATTAAACCAAACCAAACTCACTGCCATCAAGTCAGATCTGACTCATAGCGACCCCTCCTTGGGTTGCCAAGGCTGTATCAGTACGGGAGTAGATTGCCCAGTCTTTCTTACAAGGAGTAGCTGGTGGGTTTGAACCACCAGTTTTCTGGTTAGCAGTCAAATGCCTTAGGCACTATACTACCAGAGCTCCTAATGACTATTATGTGGGCAAATTATTGTCTGTAATATAGTCCAGTTTTTACAGTTAAATAATACACGTAAAGCATATAGCAGAGCCCTTATTTGTATATTACACTTTCACACACAGGTTCTAGTGAACACACATGCACATACACACATACACAAAAGTTTAAAAGAAGACTGGAAGGATATTCACCCAAATGTTAATAATGGAACGTCCTGGGAGGTGGGTATTAAGGTAATTTTTAACTACTTCTTTATACTTTTATTACCAATACCCTCCACTAATTTTCTATGAAGAACCTGTGTTAGTTTTATAACCAGAAAAAAAAAAATTAAGATAACAGGTAAGATTTGTCACCAGGAAAATGGAGTCACGGGATTGTCTGTCTGTCTCTGAGTGGGAGTGGAGGTTGCAGACTTGGCATTGAACACCGATTCCTATGCTTGCAACTGAGGGAATTGAAGGCTGTAACTTGCTTCAGTTTCTTTTTATGTAAAATTCAGGCAACAACAGGATCCAGACCACAGGGTTATTGAGAAGATTTGATTCTAACAGATAGCACCTAACAAATTATTAACCTGATAAGAGGCTGAGCAATAAAGAATTATGAATTAAAGAATGAACTTTTATAGGCATTAAAGAAATATAATTAGGTGGAAAGGAAACAAGTTTCAGGATATGTAATATATAGAGTATGGCTCCATTTTTATAAATATGTATTAATATTTCTATAACACGATCTGGATTTTTTTTTTTTAATTTACAGAGCAAATTAACTTTCCATACAGCAGTTCACATATACTTTGTCTCATGACATTGACCACAGTTTACCACAATGCAACAGCTCCCCTCCCACTTCCTCCCCATAGTTACCTCTTCCCAGTGTCCATCCCTCCATACACTCCTGCCCCCTGAGCTGTCTCCCTGCGCACACACAGACCTTCTTTCTCCCATGATTGTTCTCTCCAAGGAGTCTATCTACTTGAGGTAAATGTTCAACTCATATGCCTGTATTTTGTTTGGCTGGAATTGGAAGGATTTTTTTAAGGTGGGGAATGAGGTGGCCATTTGTAGAAATAACCCAAGAAACAGCTGAGGTAAGCATAGTGTCTCTGTTGTTTGCAGCCATACCGTCAGCTTCTGACTCAGGGCAACCCCATCAGTTACAGGATAGAACTGCTGCACAGGGTTTTCTTGGCTGTAATCTGTCTGACAGATTAGATGTACCTATCTGTATGAAAGTTCACTAGAAAAAAAAAATTAAGATAACAGATAAGATTTGTCACCAGGAAAATTGAGTCATGGGATGGTCTAACCATCTGTGTGCCTCTGAGCAGGAGCTAAGGTCTCAGACTTGGTGTTGAACACTGGCTCCTTCCTTGGATCCACTGAGTGGATTTGAACTACCAACCTTTGGGTTAGCAACTGATCATAAACTGCTTGTACTACCCAGGCTCCTCTTACGTAGTAAGTGTTGTTGTTGTTTTGTGCCGTCAAGTTGGACCCGACTCATAGAGACCCCTCCTTGGGTTTCTGAGGCGGTATCACTACAGAAGTAGATTGCCCAACCTTCCTTCTAAAGAGGGGCTGGTGGGTTTGAACTCCCAGGCTTCTGGTTAGCAGTCAAGTGCCTTCGGCACTACACTACCTGAGCTCCCTATGTAATAATAGGGAAACAAAACTAGATTGTGAACATCATAAAGGACACTGAAACAATCTGTTATATTGACTCAGATGAAGAGGGTTCATTCATTTTTTCTTAGACCATGAAAGCAATGGAGATGAGACAAATGTAGAGAATCTGAGAGTATTTTACAAATAAAGATTTGCTAACTGATTAGATATGGAGGTGAACAAAAGAGAGGCATCAGTAATGACACCAGGGCTTCAACCCCATTCTTCCCAGTTCAGTCATGGCCAAGGAAGTGAAACCTGCGTGGACCAGAATTTGCAAAATGTGGATGCCTGGAATGATAACTGATATGGAGAAAATTATGAGCTGGCACCTGCTAAAAACTTAATCTCCCACTTAGAAAACAAGGACAATGGGTGGCTGCATACCAACCAAATCACTTGCCTGAGAGAGTCAGAAACAAAGGTGTCCTGCTCAAAGATAGTGGACAACCATGCCACTACACTTCTTCCAAGTCTCCCATTCCAGGGCTTCATCTCAAAATTTTTCCCATTCCAGTTATCGTTCCAGGCACTCCCATTTTTGCAAATTCCTGTTGGTCCTGGTTTCGCTGCATGCACTGTGACTGAACCAGTTCAAAGTGGTTCAAAGCCCTGAATGACATGTAGTTTTTGAGTCAGGAAGAGAAAAATATCTTCTGACAGCTGAGACTGTCTTAGCGTTATCAGCTAGGCCCTGATGTCCTTCTGCTAAACATCAACAATTTCATAAAATGTCAACATCAAGCAAGGTCTCTCTGTGACCACAGTGGATTAAGATAAATACACCACCACTTCTGAGGACTATGGTGCGCCTGACACAAGCCATATTTCCAATCGCCTGGTATGCATGTGGAGAGCTGGACAATGAATAAGGAAGACCAAAGAAGAGTTGATGCTTTTGAGTTGTGGTGCTGGCGAAGAATGCTGAAAGTACC
>NW_006921784.1:4441634-4464582 GCF_000298275.1 Orycteropus afer afer
CCAGCCTTCTGGTTAGCAGTCAAGTGCCTTAGCCACTATGCTACCAGAGCTCCTACAGGAAATATCTAGAACAGGTAAATGCATAGAGCCGGAGAGTAAATTAGAGCTTCTCAGGGATGGGAGGGAAGGAGAAAAGGGAGTCATTGGTTAGAGGGCAGTGAACTTTTCTGTTAAGGGTGATGCGAAAATCTGGAAATAGATAATGGTGATGGTTGTAAAACATAAGGAAACATCACTGAATTGTACACGCAAAAAAAGGTTGAAATGGCAAATGCTGTGTTATGTATGTACTTACCACAACAAATTTTTTAAATAATTTAAATACCAACAAACTAAGACCACTTCAAAATCATCTCTGAACCCAGACAAAAACATGAACATTGTTTAAACCACAAATGATCAAACATCCCTTATACTGGTTAGCATAAGGAGCTGTTGCTTCTTACTGATTACAGGTTTAGCCTTGCTTCATTCTTCCCATCTTCTAGATAAGATTAAGATACCCAATCATGCAATTATCCCTGCTTCTAACAGTACTGAATCCAGAGCAAAGCCCTTGAACTTTCTCCAAAATCGCTTAACACAAGCCCAAACCCTGTAACAGGCTCTTTCTAACACCCTCTCACTGAGATACCTTGTAGTTGCTCAGGGTATACAATGACCCCACTGCAATAAGCCAGTTAATAAATCCAACTTTGTTCAGTTTAGATGTGTTTCTGGTGGTCTTTGGCTGAAGGGCATTGACATTGGCATAAGCAACCTATGCTGGATGGTGGTGTCATTCCCTGGGATGGGAAAAATGGGGCATGATCAGAGGTTGGATTAAGCAACTCTTCCATCTTCCAAGCTGGTGGGAGATGCTGTCAGCTGTCTTTGGGTGTCCCAGGCAGAGGCTGGAAGGTTTATTAGTACTTTCACAAGGGCTCATAGAAGGAATTAGTAGCTGATATGTAATGGCAGGGCAGTGTTTCGTTCTCTTGTACGTAGGGTCGCTGTGAGTCGGAGCTGACTCCACGGCACCTAGAAAAAACAACAATTTAATGAGAAAATACCATATCTTAGTCGGTGTTTTAAAGGTTCTAGATGTTTACTTACGGAGTGAGGATTCGAATAAAGCACTTCCTATATGCCAGGCCATATTCTAGGACTACCAGGTCTATCCTCAAGGTCTAGTTAGGAGGCCGGGAGGCAGCCATCTTTTTTGTAGTCCGCAAGACTGCAACTCCCGGAAACCCTTGCGGCATCGGCCTTCTACACACAACAAATCCCGGCGTGCCTCTGGGCGGCACGGGGTGGAGGGTTCTAGAAGGCGTGACGTGGGGTCTGGAGCGGGCTCAGAGACGGGCGCCTTTCAGCAGTCGCTGTGGCAGCAGCCGCCGGGTCTGGGGACGCGGGCGGCCAGGGCCGCGGGCGCAGGGTCTTCATCCCGCCGGCCATGGCCGCGCTTGGCCGGCCCTTCTGCGGGCTACCCCTGAGCGGCAGCTCGGACTTCCTTCAGCCGCCGCCGGCCTTCCCCGGCCGGGCCTTCACGCCCGGGGCGAACGGCGCCGAGCTGGCCCCGCGATCGGGTCCCCGCACCGTTCCGAGCAGTCCTGGCGGGAGCGCGGCGCGCAGACGGTGAGGAGCCCGGTGGGCGCGGGGCGGACGGGAGGGTCGGGCGTCCCTCGCGGCGGGCGCGGGGCTAGGTGCTCAGCGCTCGGACTCGTTAACCTTCCGGGGAAGCTTCTTAGCCTCAGTTTACAAATGAGGAAACTGAGCCCCGGAGCCGTTAACTGTAGGGAGCGTAAGGTTTCTGAGTCCAGGGTTGAAGCTTGTCCAGGTCTGGCGGGCGAAGCCGGGCCGACTGGAGCCTGGAGGTCCCTTAGGGGCGTCTGCGCCTCGTCTCCTTCCAGCCCGCGGCGAGTCCGCTGATGGTAACGACTCCCGGCGCTTCTCGGACACCGTTTCCTAATCCGCAAAGTGAGAGCAGAAAATCTGCCCTCTTAGTTCGAGCATGGAAACAAACTTAACACAGCGCCTGCATCGAATATGTTTTCCCGACCTTGGCCCCGCCAAATAGATTTCTCATGACCTTAGGAAAATGAGCAGTTTAGATCTCAGCCTCGGACTGCCGTACTGGCCTTGTGACCTGTATGTGCCAGGAAGGGGACAGGTAGTACGTGTAGGATGGGCAAGATCAATGGACCAAGAGAGAGTAGATGCTGAAAGCATAATAATAAAGTACATTTCTCAGTTGATTGAATTTTTTTTTTTCCCCAACAGTGTCTCGGTTCACTGTAAAAAGAAACACAAGCGAGAGGAAGAGGATGATGAGTAAGTTTTAGGCACCATTTATTCACTTAATGATCGTTGTGAGTTTAACCTCTTTATAACATCTTAAACAACTTGTAAGTGAAAAAGGAACACATAGAGTGTCTCAAGAAACTGGTAACATTGGTTTTCTTTTGGGCAGGGGAACTGGATGGTTGGCAGACAGAAGTTGGAGGAAGACTTCATGCTATAACTTGTAAGAATTCCAAGTGTGCAAAGGGATACATACTACAGAGCCTGATAGTCCACACTCTCAGTTCTCTTCCCCACAGACAACTTCTGTTACCTTATTCCTATTTCCCTTTTAGATTGTAGTCCAAGATTTACAAGTTTATAATTGTATAAACAACAACAGCAAAAAAAATTAATTGCCAAGTTGCTTCTGGCTCATGGAGGCCATGTAGGACACAGTAGAAGTGCCCCATAGGATTTCAAAGGGTGTACTTTTTGCAGAAGCAGACTGCCATATCTTTCTCCTATCAGAGCTCCTTATAATTGTATACCAAACCAAACTCGCTGCCGTCAAGTCGCATCCCACTCATAGAGATATCCCTCCTTGGGTTTCTGAAGCGGTGTTATGTGCCATCCAGTCGGACCTAACTCATGGCATCCTCTCCTTGAGTTTCCAAGGCGGTATCACTATGGAAGTAGATTGCCCAACCTTCCTTCCAAGGAAGTGGCTGGTGGGTTTGAACCGCCAGCCTTCTGGTTAGCAGTCAAATGCCTTAGGCACTATGCTAACAGAGCTCCTTATAGACCTTCTAACCTTTATGGGAAGATACTGTTCATGCTATGTGACACATGGTTCTTTTCATTTTACTGTCCTGTAGCTTGTTCATATCAGCCCATAGAGTTCTGTCCAATTTTTTTTCACCAGTTGAATGGAATTCAATTGTAGGGCTATTATTGGGTGCTGTCGAGTCTATTTTGACTCATCGCAACCCCATGTGATAGGGTAGACCTGCCCTATAGGGTTTTCATGACCATGATTTTTATGGAGGCAGATTACCAGGTCTTTCTCCTTCAGAGCCTATGAGTGAGTTTAAACCACCAACCTTTAGGTTAGCAGCTGAGCACTTAACTGTTGACTATCGGGGCGTAATTACCTAGTTTCTTACTGAGAGATTTCTAAGTCATTTCTAATCTTTTGCTATTACTAATAAAGTTACTGTGACCCTTTTAAAAATCTTTTATATATTTGCTGGTAGGTCAATGGATTGCTAGATAATCACTGCATCTGTTCAAGAGATGTTGCCAGCTTATACTCTTGTTGACAGTGGGAATGCCTGCTACTCCATCTTCTCACCAGAACGATAATTCCAAATTTTTTGATCATCGCTTAACTGAAAGGTGAAAAATTACATTTCAGAGACAGGCATTCTAGTAGAAAAATGGGTGAAAATTCCCCAAAGAGGAAATCCAAAAGAGTAACTAGCAAATGAAAAGGCGTTAATCTCATCAGTCTTTAGGGAAATGCACGTTAAAACCACAGTGCACTGTCACTCTACCATCAGATGTTGGAGAGGATGTGGGGCAGTGGGGATTTTCATCCCCTATAAACATAAATTGGAATGAACAGTTTGGCATTATCTGATAAAGTTGAAGGCATGCATACTCTTTGACCCAACAGTTCCCCTTCCTTGATACATACTTGTACCCTGGTGAAGTTCATATATGCACCAGGTACAAGAACGTTCATAGACACCTTGTTTATAATAGCTTAATACTGGAAACAATCCAGATGTCTCTTTTAAGAGTAAAATGGATAAATTATGAATTTGTACAATGGAGGCCTATACAGCATAGAAAGCAGAATGTTCTGTACCTACCCACATCAATGTAGATATGTCTTATAATACAAGGGGGGGAAATCTCAAGAAGGTATACAGAGTAATTTCTAAAATGCCAAATTTGAAATCAGACAAAACAGAATTGTTTAGGGATACATATCTACATACATGATAGTGCATTAAAGGGAAGTGATTTTTATCCAAAAGGAAGTAATTTTCATAAAAGACAGTATTTACCTCTTGAAAGTACTATGTGGGGATACTGGCAGCATTCAGAATGTTGAATGATATTTTCATGGATGTTTGTTTTGTAACCATTGGTCATAGCTTGTGCGATTCACTTGTGCATGTAGGATTTTATGATTCAAAAGATTAAAGAAATTGGATAATTTGCATTTTACTGCTTATAAACGACCATTTTCATTTAAGCCATTTGTGTTTATTTTTGTTTGAATTGTTCATTTTTTTGCAAATATTTTATTGACAGTTGTGTTTTTCTCATTGATTTCCAAGAAGTCTTTTATTAAGGAAATTAGCAAGTGATTATGTGTATTACGAATGTTTTCTCCAAATTTTTTTTTTTGTCTTTTAAGTTTAAAGTGTGCAAACTGTCAGCTAGAAAAGCTAGCCGCTTTTAGTTTATATGTGGAGAGATCGAAGCTCTGGGAGAAGGGACTAGACGTTTGGAGGTCTAAAGCCCAGATTGTGCTGTCCAACCTTCACTTCCGTAGTTCTTTTCTTATCAGTATTTAGAAGTCTTTATGTCACATTTTCCATGCAGCTTAATCATCATTGAGCTCTGATTGTATGCAGAGTGTACCCCAAGACATGAAGGAATTTAGCTAAATCATATTGGGAGTCAAAGGTTAGAACCCAGTTCTTAACACTCAGTTTCATTTAATAGTTAAATTGTTTTAGATGTGCTAGGTAATTACATATTCTCTCATATACTTTAAAACTATATATATATTATGGACATATTTGATACATATATACATTAGCACATGTACTGAGGCTGGCACAGGACCAGGCAGTGTTTCGTTCTGTTGTACACAGGGTCACTATGAGTCAGAGCCAACTCAATAGCACCTAACAGCAACAACACATGTGTATATCTAGACATTCTTAATAATTCCTTGTGAGCTAAAACACTGTAAACCAAACATGTAGTAGTTCATTCCTCTCAAAAATACAGGTTCCAGAGAGCATTGTTACTTCTCAGATTTTATATCACCAGAGACTTTAATGTTGAATTTCCCAGTCTTGAAATGGAATAGGAATTTCCCTTATAAAATGCATGCTGCTTCCTTTGACCCTCAGTTTAGAAAATGAGAAGGTAAGGCGTGAATTTTGGCTACAGAGCTATGTTTTCTGGTCTTGACATTGCCCTTGCTGATGCCTAGGCAATAAAGTAATTTTAGTCTAAGTACTTAAGTAGAATGGGAATGCTTGCTTATTTTAACTTGATTTACATAGCTGTCGGTTAAACATGGGCGTGTTGTGCTTGCAAGTACTAATTTATGGAAAGAGCTTGAACAGTTGAACGTCCCTAAGGAGTGAGAGGAATTAGTGAAAATGGCACAGAGGGAGGACAGGAGCTCTAGAGTCTGGTCCTATACATCAGCACACTAGCTTGCTGTGAGACTTTGGAGGGGGTACTTAGCTTTCCCAGGCCCCAGTTTTCAAATTTGCAAAACAAAGAAATAGGATTCGACAAACGCTAACATCTCTGTCAACTATGAATTTGTCTAGAAAGTGAAGATCGTATGTTGTAAGGTGGGAGAACACTGAACCTCGTTACTGGTGATGAACTGATAGAGCCGTTATGACGACCTCTGATACTTTGGAGGAGAATGAGAAATCAATAGTATCACCTGCACCTATACTTGGAAGAGACCTGATGAGGCATACATTATACATTTTTTGCACAAAAGGAATTTAGAATGCCTGCCAGACCACTTCCCCATATGGCCAATTTGATGGTGCCAGCAGTATGGCAGAATATGGCTGGTGCTGAATTACTGCCTTGTGATACTCGGTTCTTTTACTTCCCATTTGACCATTTCAGAGCAAATTAATAGGAGTGACTAGAAGTTCCCACATGGAACACTTCTAATCTGAAAAGGCAGAATCCTATAGGTACAGCCTAATGTGGCAAAGAGCAGTGGAAGAAAACATCTCAGAAAGCTGTGAGGGTGACAAAAAAGAATGTGTGGTTTTCTGTCTTGTGGTCACACACTCAAAAAATCTTGAGTTTTTAAAAATTTTTTTCCAAATAAGAATTTAAAGATGGGAATGATACACATTTCATTTGTTTTCTACCGAATTTTTTAAAAAGTTGGGATTTTCATTGAAATTTTTTTTTTCTTCAGTTGTCCGGTGAGAAAGAAAAGGCTGATTGAAGCAGGGCTTGGTCCTGGCCCTGGTGACTGGATTCTTTGTGCACATCAGGAAGTAGAGGGTCATGGAGGGAATCCATGCACTGATGGCCTTTCTGCATCTGGCATGTTAGATGTGATCTGTGAAGAAATGGATCAGACAACCACAGAACCACAGTGTGAAGTTGCCCGGAGGAGGCTTCAGGAAATTGAGGACAGGTAAATGGGCAATATACAGCTGGTTCATTGCTATAAAAATCGGGGAACTCAAAGTGTACACTTCACATGTTAAAGTGAGCTATCTCCATAGGCTAGAATGGCATGTTTTCACGTACTATTTCTGAATCTTTAATTTGTGGTTTGTGAGATAGTTTTCTGGGACACTGTCTTCACATTTGATAGCATCTTACATAAAACAGTTTTGTTAAATTGAAATGCTTAACAACTCATACATGCTTTTTGTACTCCAACGATTTTTATATGGAACTTTTACTGTAGCACTTGTTGCTTTTATCCTGTTTTGTTTTGCTTTTTCCTTTGCTAGAATAATGTATAATAGCTGAGCTAAATAATTTTCCTTTCTCTGCTCCTTCTGCTGCTTTAATTTACTTAGGATAATTGATGAAGATGAAGAAGTTGAAGCTGACAGAAATATTAACCATCTCCCCAGTCTTGTCCTTTCTGATACCATGAAAACAGGTTTGAAGAGGGAATTTGATGAAGTCTTTACAAAGAAAATGATTGAGTCCATGTAAGTTTTGGTTCCTGGTTTCTGTGAATTATACTCTTTATACTTTTTAAAATGCACTGTCTCTAGACAGTGCCTGTCCTATCCTAGTCATCTCTTTCATCGCCTGATTATCAGACAAGTGAAAGCACAGGAGGTTTTGTACTTAGCCTGCAGAAGACAGGCCTTTTCTTAGTTTATTGCGAGGAGCAAATGTGGTACAGGCAGGAGTTTGAAGTAAGTACAGGCAGGAGAGGCTACCTTGTCTTCTTACCTTGTGGTTGAAATCCTGGGATGCACTGTAGATTCACTACAGTCTTAATATCTGGGAATGGAGGACTGGCAAGAGAGAGTCCTTTCATTTATGTTCTCATGATACAGGCTATAGGAACCACATTTTGAAACTGCTTATTTTCCCGGCTCTGTCATTTATCCACAAACACCCATTGCAACCTAGGAAACAAAAGTTTACTAGCAGTCAAAATAATCACCCAAAGGCCACAAACCAAAGCACATATTCTTGGCTCATATCATAGCCTCTCTGGCCCGTTAGCAGAGACACCTTGCTTTTGATTTAGATTTAAGCTTAGTTACTTGGTTTCCGACATCATCAGAGTAGAAAAGAAATAGCTAGTTAGAGCAAAAGAAACAAACTCACTGTAGTGAGTAGTGACAGTTAACAGTGTCAAAGGACAAGATAGGAAGCTAGAAAGCTAACATAAACCAAAACCAAACTCACTGCCATTAAGTCAATTACAACTTATAGTGACTGTCTTTGGGTTTCCGAGGCAGTAAATATTTACAGAAGTAGATTGCCCCCTATTCCTTCTGTGTAGTGGCTGGTGGGTTTGAACCGCCAACCTTCTGGTTAGCAGTCAAATGCCATAGGCACTACGCTGCCACCAGAGCTCCTTGCAGAAAACTGACATAGGAAAACCTAAAATGCAGCACAACGTGGGGCCCTTTGGGATAAGTGCAAATGACTAGTTCTATCATCTTGGTAGTCCTCGAGTCTAGAATCTCCCACATAGCCATTGTCCTCTGTGTAAAATAATGTTCAAGTTATAAAATACCATTTAGCCATTTGTTGTGCTGTTAGGTGCCATTGAGTTGATTGTAACTCACAGTGACCCTGTGTGCCAGAGTAGAATTGTCATTGTCTTAGAGTTCCATAAGCTTTAATCTTTATATACCTTTTTTCCATGTTGGGTTCAAACTGTCAGCTTTTTGGTTAGCAGCCGACCTCTTCCATTGTGCCAACAGGGTTCCTTTTTAGGCATTTAGGCCAAGAAAATACTTTATATATACTTGATGTTCAATGATGGCAAATTTCAGCGAACGGAAAATGAATCTTAGAACACCAGTCCCAGTGATGCCAGATAGATGAAGCATTACTGCCTTTGGACACAGTGGAAGTGATTGAGCTTGGAGGTTCATCTGCTTTTGGTGTTAGATCACAGAGGCTTTATGTTAGTGCTCTAGCTTAAGCTTATGATTAACGACCTTGTCCTGAGAGTGGGTAAAGAGGTTAGCAAAGAGTAAGCAGGTCATATTGCCCTCCAGCCTCATACATAGCACTTTCTGGTTTTGGTAGTTTTCCAGAAGCTAGCCTTTGGGAGTGTTCTTCCTTTTGGTGTTTTATGTCGACTTGCTTGCCTTTGGGTACCAGAAGCCATCACTGCCAGAAAAGGAACGTAATCATTTTGTTTTAACTGAAAAGAATTATACTTAATAGCTGTATCAAGCAAAAAGCAACTGAAACATACTTTTAATGTGTTGTCCCAGTGTTTCATTTTCATTTGTTACGATTTTATACAAGATAGCAGCCCACATCTGCTAATGTTGACCACAATTTCTTTAAAACTTAAAATGTTAAAATAAATCTAGGACCTTTGTTTTACACATGGGATATTTATGTTACTTTTAGTCAGAGCACTAGTAAAGCTGGTTGGTTTAGTTACAGAATTGCATGCAGAACTGTGGACTTACATATTTGAGTGGTCTTTTTGAAGATCGGGAGCTCTGGTGGTGTAGTGCCTAAGGCATTTAACTGCTAACCAGAAGGCTAGTGGTTCAAACAAACCACAGCCACTCCTCAGAAAGAAGATAAGATCAGTTTGGATTTCATAAATCTGTTTGGATGCTATCACTTCTTACCCATAAGGTATTAAGTAGCAAACGTGAGCTTTTCAGTGTATCTCTCTTATTTCCATGTCCTAAAATTTTTTATAAAAATATTTATTTTATGTCTTAGGAGCCGTCCTTCCATGGAGCTTGTGCTCTGGAAACCTCTCCCTGAACTCCTTTCTGATAAGCCAAAGCCGCCAGCTAACGCTAAGAACTACACAGGAGAGAATCAGACTAAGCATGCAGCTACTGGCACTGCCTTCCCTCAGAGAACTGAGCTGTTCTTGGACCCACAGCAAACAGGGCTGCCTCTTTATAATAGTCTGGAGACAGCTGCCTGCACAGAAGAAGAGATGGAACTCTAGAAACCATTTTCTATATTAAATTTATCAAATTTTAGAAGGTTCCTGTGTTCAGCCATGAGCCTACTTGCATAGTATAGGGACTTAAAGGTTGTATAAAACGGGTGTAATAAAATCTCCACCTGTGGTTTGGGGTGGGACTATTTTGGGTAGCCATTTACTGAATTCAACTTTTTGCCAACGAAGCTTTCCTCAAGGGAAAAGCAATTTTCTAGGGGGCTTATTAAATGTTACAGCCTCTGTCTACGCAGGCAAGTATAGGAGCTATATGGGTAAGAGTGACTTCAGTCACCTCTTACATTTTGTAAACCATTCAGTCACTTGAGATGAAAAAGTTGCGTTAAGAAGAAGGTACCTACTACAACTGAAAATTGTGTCAGCTTAGTCTGTGGACAACTCTGTTTACAGTGGTGACTATATGTAGTTGGTGAGGACAGAAGAAAGCAGTAGCTTAAGGCTATTAAGAAATTGGACAAGGGCCCTAAGATTTGTGTATTAGTTGTCCATTCAGCATAGCTGAGTGTATTGGTTAGATAGCCAGTAGCTTGTTGCTCACCTCTTCGCCTCTGAAAATGCAGATTTTTTCCTTCAGATTTTATTTGCCTTGTCCTAGTGTTGCCTCTTGGTTTTCCCTGCATAATTGGTAAGCCTGGTTATTCGGTAATGTTTACAACTTAATTAACTTTGAGTGATAGTTAAGATTGTGAGGTGTAACCCATGGTGCGAACTGGCCATGGGAGAAGCATCCCTTAACTAATCTTAAGGAAGTGCTGTGTCAATGAGACCCAGCAAGCGTACCTTTTGGAGTTTCTTGTTTTTTTTTGTTTGTTTGTTTTTTGTTTTTTAAGAGAAAGGTTGTACCTGTATTAGCAAGTCAGGGTTTTTTTGTTTTTAAATCTTAATTTAGAAAACAGTGAATGAATATTAACTCAGAACATATGGCCAAGTGATACTGAGATTGACTGAAATAGCCAATTTGCCTGGTGCTTAAACTGTTGTGCAGTAGGGCTGAAAGGCAGTAGAAATATCTTCCTCCTAGCATGGAACCTTCACTTCTTGAACACCTAAACCAGGCTCAAGGTGTCCTTTGGGCATAACCAGGTTTGACGTTTTTAATTTCTCAGGAAGAGCTCTTCTGTGTAGCAAAGGACTCTGCAAACTAAAGTGAGTTTCTTTACTGCTACCAAATATCTATTATGACTTACAAGTGAGTGGCTTTCATCACTCAGCAGGAGACCACTCCAGTTCTTTTTGTTTTGTTGTTTTCTGTGTTCCTTCCCCCTTTTTAGAGATCAGATACTTGTGTAGAAAAAAATGGTTTATGCCAAGTAGAAGTGAATTTTTAGAAACCTGTTCCCAGGCATCTTTAAAACCCATGCTGAAAAACCCCTTCCCCCATTACAGTTGGCGTAGGAGTCACAAGTCTGTTGGTTGGACTTGTTTCTTCTCTTGGCCTGTTCCTGCTTTCTCTATTTCTGTCTGAATAGTCAGGAAAAGATTTACTGTTTAATATTTAAACAAAATATTTAATGTCTACACAGTAAAATTACATGAACTTCAAACCAGTATTGAAACCAGTTGGAAACCAGCTAATAGTTTCTTAATCTCAGACTTAGAGATGAATGTAAACTGTATTCTGTTGAAATGTGCACATGTTTGATTCATGCCGTTTGAAAAAACTCCTGCCTTGTGGTCATTGTTTAATGGGACCAACTTGTCACATGTATAGCCTTAAAGAAGCCTCCATGCTAAGAAGTTTATTCTAGTGCAACTCAAAACATGACACAACTATCCAGAGTCGGGAGTTAGTCCCAGTGTTGAGATGATAGTTCTCTAAAGAAGGGCCCGAAACATGACTGTGGTTGTCTTCTGTAGGTTGGGCAGGCCTCTCTGATCAAAGGTCTGTGTGATAAAAAGGAGGAAAGAAGGGCCCAAAGCAAGGCTCTGACACTAGTAGTAGATAACAGGAGAGATTTACAGTTCTGTTAATTGTAGTCCAAACAGAACTACTTTCTTTCAGCATTCAGGTTATCTGACTTGATACTTATTTCTGCAGGAAAATGGATATTTAATGCTCCTTTTTGAACTTGATCTTCTTACTTAATGTTTGTACAAAGATTGTTTTCTTCATCTTGTGGTGCTTACTCCTCTAAGCTGTCTCCACAGTCCCAATGCCTCTGCTTTATTTTTCTTTCAGCACGCAGGGCTTTTCCTTTTGCTCCAAGGTTTTCTTCCCAGGTCTCATGTTACATAGCTTTTTCAGCATGGATCAAACATTGGCTTACTGTGCTAATGTGTGAAGAGAAAAAAGCAGGTGAGCTTTAATGAACAAATGTATATTTTCTCTTAAGTTTGAGTAGGGGGTGTGTGTGTGTTCTGTTTTTTAATTAATATGAAGAAAGACCGATTCTCACAAATACTAATTAATAAAAACTGCCACTCATTCTTGAAAAGGTACAAATGTAAATTTTAGAAAACTAACTAGGGTGGGGGGCGGAGCCATGAGAAGAATGTCTACCAGCAGGTTTGTTATTTTCTGTCTAGAACTTGGTTTTATTTTTAATAGTGACAAGAATGGTGCAGTAATAAAGTTCTGGAAGATGCTGTCAATTTTACTTTAAACTGAGAATCTGGTGTTTCTGTATTTTATCATTTTCAATAAAACTTCTTAAGTGTTTTGGACTTTTTAAGATATTTGTGTTCCAGTAATTTAGTCGTCGATGAAATCCGATAATTCTTTACTTTCCTCTACATTGTAGATAAAGCAACATTCATATCAGTATGGGCTTGTTTTGTTGGGATGAATATATTAGGTTAAAAATAAATTTCACAAATTAGCTGTTTCCAAAGTAGGCAGACCGTTTTGCCATTCTAAACCCACATGATGCTTTCCACTCAGAGCAAGTCTGCTGGTGGTTGGTGATCGCTTCAAAAATGGCCAGATGTGGAGTTGGAAATGGCACACAGAGTTCACCAAGAGGGATTTGGAACCTTTAAATGAGGAATAGGGAAGTTAACTTGATGTTCAGTTTCATGATTGCTCCTTTCCTGAGTTATAGGTCACTGGGGGGCAGTATTGCCTGCCTATTTACAACCCTGTTTTTGATTTGTTGGGCAGAAGGACTTAAGTTTGGCTTGCAGTTACAGAAAACAAAGGATACTTTTTTGTTTTTAACCAAACTGAAAATCACAACTAAAAGAAGTTATCTTGTCTAATTTTTCTTTTTTTTTTCTTCTCATTTTACAAGTTTGGAAACAAAAGCTAACTAGAGAGTGACATTTAGTACTGTAATCCAGTTTACCAGTTCTAGCCTTTCCGCTTGACCAATTAGTTTTACACAGTTTGTAGCAATACCTCAGATGTGGGTCATTCGGATTTTGTTGAAATAATTCACCAGTAAAGTGTTTTCAGGCAGAGTGTATGTCAGTTTTTAGTTCAAATCTTCTAGCCTTGTTAATTCTCTGGTTCCTTAGAACACAGTAGCTTTTAGAGATAAAGTTGTTAAAATACAGTGGTTAGACTACAGCTCCAGCAAGACAATAATGTCTTTCAACAACTGAGTGGTGGGTAAACAAGTTAATTTTCTGCCCCTCAATGAACCTTAGACATTGTAAGGAAGGTAACTTCAATTCTTAGACGACTACAATTATAGCTTAGAATATTCCTGGAGTAGGCTATAGTATGTTCTGCCTACAGGTCGTCTCCTACCTTGTTCCTGCTCCAGGAGCATGTCTGGTAGATGACAAGGAGATGACATCGGTGTTGCAAGGCCTAGGAAAATCCTGTGCATACTGTCACCTGAATCTTTTGTCTCAGTTGTGAGATATAAATACGTAATAGAAACTGGTATTGGGGGGCAGGGGGAACACTTGATTTTTAGTTGGAACATTCAACGTGTTTCAGTATGAAAATGTCCTTGAATACCAGGTGCTTTCTCGGGACTGAGCACAGTGCTTAATTTTCACCCATCTGTACAGGAAATGAAAATCCTCATCTCCACTGGTTATTATGTCTCGTGTTATTTCTGTTAGTACAGCTGCATCTTTCACGTGATGTCGCTGAATATAGATGACTTGACCCTCCGTCCCCAGATTTGTGCTGTTCCAACCCAAAAACCAAACCCACTGCCATTGGTTCTGACTCATAGTCACAGTATAGGACAGGTTAGAACTGCCCCCATAGGGCTTCCAAGACTGTAAGCAGACTGTTGAATCTTTCTCCCATTGACCAGCTGGTGGGTTCAAACTGCCGTTCTTTTTTGGTTTGCGTTTGCAGCTGAGGCCTTTAACCACTGTGCTACCAGGGCTCCTGCTGTGCTGTTATGATGGAGGCAAAAATGGTAGCATAGTGGCTAAGACACTTGCCTGCTAACCAGAGGGCTGGCGGTTCAAACCCACCAGCCACTCCTCGGAAGGAAGGTTGGGCAATCCTACTTCCGTAGTGATACTGCCTCGGAAACCCAAGGAGGGGTCGCATAACAACAACACAAATCCCAGGAGCTCTGGTAGCATAGTGGCTAAAGCACTTGACTGCTAACCAGAAGGCTGGCGGTTCAAACCCAAGATGGGGCAATCTACTTCCATAGTGATACTGCCTTGGAAACCCAAGGAGGGGTCGCTATGAGTCGGTCCAACTCATTGGCACATAACAACACAAATCCCAGAGATTCTCAGCTCTTAAATTCCCAATTATAGAAAATCAGGTGAGATAAGGTTCTCAGTAATGGGGACAGCCAAAGGCAGTCCTTATATTTATTATACAGAAACTCAGCACCTACACAGGCTTGCATTGCCAAACACACAGGCTGGGCTCTGACTTCAATGATTGGGTATTACGGTGGTTTTGCCTTCATGTCTAGTTGGGAACACTGGCTCCCAGTCACTGTACGAGTTCCCTTGTACTTGAAGCTGTGCACTGCTTTGTCTAGCTGCTCGGATTCACTGCATCCTGCCTTTTCATGTATTTGCTGACACTGACCTCCCCTGAAGTGGTCATCTTAATAAATGGAAAAAATGCCCTTTCAAGGCTGAATGGACAGAATGATCTCACCTGCTGGCACAGGTGAAGTGATTTCTATAAAAGAATTCTCTCTTGTGAAAGGGTCCCCAATGACAAGATGCCCTCTGAAGGATGATGTTACAAAGTCTATTTTAGTTAATTTAACTTCCAAAGTACATGAGGTGGTAACAGCTAACTTTTTGAGTACTTAGGATAATGTTTGGCAACTGCCAAGTGTTTATAATTCATCATCTCTCTCCTCTCAGAAACCTTCAGAGATAATGACTAAATGACCCCCTTTAAAGATGAGACAGTAAGCGATGCTATGTGCCAGTGGTAGAGTGAACCCAGAGGGTTTGAATCTAGAAACTGCTTTTAATCTCTCCATAATGGCAAGGCAATCTTGGTATTCAGTGGCATGCCCTTCTCTAACACTTGATAAGATAGTTCCGCTGTGGATCAGGCAGGTGCAGGTTTGCATCCTATCTTAGTCTCTTAACTAGCTGTGAAATGGTCAGTTTGGGAAGGTTTTTGCTAAGGAAATGGTCTTAGAAATATAGTAACTGTAGATTATTACATCACTTATCACAGACAGAAACTGAAGCGGGCTGTAATTAAGGGGAAAAGGCCTTCCTTCATTCATTAAAGTTCAATAAATTACTACCACAACAACAAAGTAAAAACTTCTGAGAGAGATTTACAGCCTAAAAAGGAAATAAAATAACAAAGACACTGCATTGCACTTTTTAATTGCACAGGTAGTTTTAAATAAAAGGAGAAAGCACCTTCCAAAGCTACAGTAGCAGGGAAAGATTTCATCAAGCATTTACATAGTAAATTTCTATAATTTTACAAAAGATTCTTCATCTTTACTTGGACTGTACATGAGGGCAAAGTCACCCCCTCAGGTAGGAATTCTGCTTGCAGAAGCCAACTAAAGACCTAAAATCAGAGGCAGGCCTGGGATGCTGAGGGAGGAAGGAGAGGCGATGAAGGGCCACCCATAAATCCCATGTCTACTTTCAAGACATTATTCCAGTGACCCTATCTCCTGAATGTCTGCATGGTTCATCTTGTTAAGTATTCTAGGGCAAACTACTCTTCAAATCAAAGTATAAGCTCAAAAGCTGTACTTTTGAACTACTGCAATATATCTGTGTACTTTGGACTATTGGATGTCAACAGACAATACTTGGGGTGATCTATGAGGTTTGAAGAAATACTTTAGAGGAATTCTCTAGAACTGTACCCCTCTATTTTGGCTTTCTGAGCAGACAGGCTTCTCTGCTGTCTTCCAGGCAGTGATGTTAATACACAAGGGAAAGGGCGATGGTACTGGACCATTGCTTACACACTAATTAGCTGGGGGAAGAGTTCATTGGCAAAAGTGTCCTCCCAAGAATGGTCTACACCAAGTGGAGAAGACATGTCGCTGAAGGGGGAAGGGGAGCCCTCATATCCACAGTCACGGTAAGCATCCAGCAGGCCGGAAGGTGGCTTCAGGCAGTGGCTGGATGAAAGCAGGTTTGAGATTCCCAGCTCTGGAATGAAGTCATCTACCAGTTCTTCCTTCACTGAGATGGTGAGTTCAGGGTGATCTTCCTCTGAGGGGCTGAGAGGTGCTTCCTCCATTTTCACTACCACATTAGCTTGACTTTCTGTCTCAGAGGGCATCTCTAAGACTAGGGGCTTGGTATATACGTGGTCAAAACGAATTAGTTCATTAATGGCTTCCAGCTTGGCTGGTGACGTCCCCAGTGATGGAGAAGGGGAGGCTGGTAAGGAACTGGGTCCTTCTGGATAGACCTCTGGGAGCTCCTCCAGGTTGGGAGACTCTGGGCAAAGATACCTGAAGAACATGACTGGGTCCATGTTGTCCAGAATGCCCAAAAGGATATCAGCCTGCAAAAAGCAAAAAATAAACTGAAAATTGAGTCCAACTATCAGAATCTACTTGAGAATGCACCTAGAACACTTAGTCCTACTTTATTAATGTAAATGAAGCACTACATTTAGGATGATTTTAGGACCACCAGACCCATTTATCCATACTTCATGTCCTAATCACCTAGAAATAGGAAGGTAGTCAATGTTCACCTTGCATCCCACCAAAACTATCTTCCCCTACCCTCACCTGTCTGGTTAGGGATGTCAGGTGATAGGTGGCTTTACCTAGTTACACAGCTCTTTAATCAACCAGATGGATCCCTACCTCAGAGTCTGAAGAGTCAACACCATCAGAATCCCCGGGGAGATGTTCTGGAGGGGTGACAACTGGGCCTGCACCTGCTGCAGAGGTGCACGTAGTCTGAGTGCTGCGGACTCAGCAGACCCGGCCACTGGCCTCGCTCCATTCCCCTGGGAGAAGAGACTGAAATGAATCAACAGCTCAAACAGCCATGAGGCCCGAAGGAAATATTAACCAGGCAGCTAGGATTCTCAACTTCCAAGTAAGCTAGAAAACGATTTATCACTGATTCTTTAGAACTGGCAATCCCTCCCTTTTGTTTCCATTTTCTTAAGTCCTCAAGAAAGGCTAAGAAAACACAAGACTAACTTCCCATTGTGACTTTGTGCACTGAAAATTTTTTATTCAATACAAAGATTCAGGCCATACTGATAAATATCCTTCATTGGGTTTATAGCAAATTTCAGCCTAGAATCTTAAGATACATTTTTTCCATTCTTCCTGAACACTACCTTCACAGAGTAGAACTGCCCTGTGTTTAACCTTAGATTTTCACTCAAGAATTTGCTATCATATGCAAAACTACCACCCCTACATGTCATCACAGAGGTGTGTATCACAATGACTCCTTTTCCCTACTCGTCTGTAGTTACCAAAGAACTGTAGTTTTAGTAGAAAAAGTCTGATTTGACCATCTCTTTTATTCTGATTCTTAGTGTCTGCATGGTTCATCTTGTGGGTTGTATTTGTCAGAACTTGTTCTTAGACAGCCATGTAACTTACTTTATACTTGAATAATGAGTGTCGTTAGAGAAACGCCACCTTGCCTGCATGGAAATGTTTTAAAACTAAAGGATAATTCCAAGAACTCCTGTGATTAGCACTCCAGAATCTAAACATAATCATGGGGTTATGTCACTTAGAACCAGTTCTGACATATGAAACGAAATGAAGACGACGAATTACCCTGGTCTCTGCCTCCTCTTCAGTAACCAGGGCATCCATCCCCAAGCGCTGTCTTAACTCCTGGTTCTCAACGATAAGGCCATGAGTCTTCTCTCGCAAAAGCTGATTTTCAAGCAAAAGTTTTTGGTTCTGGAAGTTTTTAAGAGGCTATTAATATTAAATAACGCGTCTAAATTTTTCACTGAAGAATTCACCTAATACAGTTACACTACAATTGGTTCTCTTTCCTCCTCCTTGAATGCTTAGGAAACTGTATGCTTATGTAATTATTCATGGTAGGTACTAGAAGAGCAGGCCATAATTAGGAAAAATATGCTATTTAAGAAGTGCCATTTCATGGGGGTCGAGAATAACACAATGCCTCCAGCCACTAAAGGGCGATTCCTGGTGCTAATTTAAGTGAAGTTGCACTAATTCACCACGTTAAAAACAAATTGTCTTGAATTGGCAGGAAGTGGTAGTAATGGAGTATAAAATTAAACTGGGGGGCTGGGACCCACAAAACTTAAAAACAACAACAACCAACTCCTCAAAGATTGTTATAAAAACCATCTAATAATTAAAACTTTAAAAACAACATGAACGAGAGCTTATTGCTTACAGGGTACTGAATTTCTGTTTAATGTGATGAGTAACATTTGGCAATGGTTAGTGGAGACGGATGTACAACATGAATGAAGTATCACTGAACTATGTATTTAAAAATGGTTAAATGGCAAATGTTATATATTTTTTACCACAACATAGTTTATTTAAAAAAAAAAAAAATTAAAGAATGTATCTTATAAATTCAGGAGGTATAACTGACAAGATAGGTAAAAGGCAAGCCCTAGAAGGGGAAGGGGACATTTGGCCTTAGCGGGCAAGTCAGAAGGGTCTCAAGTTTAAGCAATGATCTCCTGTTGCCTCTACAAATTTCTTAAAACTAATTTGCTAGACATTCTTGAATTCTCAACCTTTGAGAAATGCCAAATTGTCTGAAATAAACCACTCTGCTCTCAAGTTTTACCACTTCAGCAATTACCTACCTACCCTTAGATACTTAGATTAATTTAACTAATAAAAAAACCCAAACCCACTGCTGTAGAGTTGATTCTGACTCAGACTCATTTGTATGCTCAAGAAGTTGAAATGATTTGCGACTGACAGCCAGGTGTCAGAACATTCCTCAAAGAAGGAGTTACAGTACAGTGGCTACAAATGAGAGTCTAGCCTTCATACCTCTTCTTCCAAATCTACCACTTGCTGCTCCAGCTCACTCATCCGTGCTTTCTTTCGGTCTCTGGCGGTCTGAGCTGCTACTCTGTTTTTCAGTTTCCTGAGAACAGAAGGAACACACCATACTGAGTCATCTCAAAACTTATTTTTATCTTTATTTGCAAATCTGGCCAGCTGGTGCTTTCATTTTATTTTACGGTTTACATCAGACTCTTGATAAAATACGCTTCTAGCTCCTCCCCTCAACAAAACAAAACATACAGCCTTAGGTCCATCTGGCTTGAAGACGTGCTCTAGTCTCCCCGTATTGCGTCACCCATTTGTCTCATCCCGTCACCCATTTGTCTCATCCCGTCACCCATTTGTCTCATCCCGGGCCCCACAGGAGCAGGGCACACAGGCTATTCCTCTTGCATCATAAAAAATTTTCCACCTCCCCTCTCCCTCGCCCCCGCTGCTTCCTGACTCCAGTTCTACACCGGCTCCAACCCGGCCTGATTCAGTCTAGTAAGGCTGCAACTGCGTTATGACATAACCCCCTCCTTCCCCAAATCCCTCTCTGGTAAGGGTGGAGCTGATACTCTCCCCAAATGCTGAGATCCTAGCTAAGACCCCCTGATGGCTGGGCTCCGGTGGGTTCAAGGAGCCTTAATAAATCACAACCTGCAGCTACAATACCCACCCTGCAGCACCGCGGAAGAAAGACCTGGTGATTTGCGCCCCCGTAAAGAATGTGGCCTTGGAAGCCCTAGGGCAATTCTACTGTCACCTGGAGTCGCTTTGAGTTGAGAACCGACTCCACGGCACCTAACGACAAGCCGTAAGCCCATTACATGCGTGTCTCACTCAATCTTTCCCAACTACCTCAGGAACTAAGGACGCTGAGCTTGACTGTTCAAAATGCCACACAGCGCTCACAGCCCTTTCAACAGTTCTGTCATTTCAGCTCCGCACCCCTCCAGAAAACAGGGAAACCAAGAGGCTCGTCGACTCCCTGTTAAAGTCACAAAGACCAAGTTCAGAGAAGCAGAGGGACCGACCTGCAGTCACACAGGAAGAGGGCCTAGGAGCCAGGTACCTGTATCCCCAGCCCTGGCCAGCTCTAAGAAAGAAAAAGGCCCGACCAGCATGGGCCTCCACCCCGCGCCGCAGAAGCGGCAAGTCCAGGCTTCCTGCCCCGCCCCGCCCCGCGCCACGCTGGCACCGGACGTGCCAGGCGGCCGGCGCACGAGCGCTGCGAGGCGGTCAAGACCCAGCGCCCTGTCCCGGCCTCGGACCTGACCCCAGCCCCAGGCCCTCTGGGACCTCGTGCCGACGCCGGCCCCGCGCCGGCCCTCACCCACCTCCGCAGTGCCTTCTCTTCCGGGCTCAGGTGCGTGAGGCGCTGTCGCTTGCGCGCCTGGGTAGGTCCCCCGCCCGCTGCTTGCGGAACCATGAGCGGCAGGGTCCGGCCGGCCGGGGCTCCGGCGGCGGCGGAGGCGGGCTTGCTGGACAGAAGTAGCATCTTGGGGGCCCCGGTGGCCGGGCTCGGCGCGGCTGCCACTACCACCATCGCCAGAGACCGTCTACGCGAGTTTGCGCCTCCGCCGCCCAATGGGCCGTCTTCGCCGCGACCAGCCTTTCTACGGTCGTGGCCCTCCACGATTGGTCGCCGCTGCGTGACGCGCGGCCCAGCTTGGTGCCCATTGGTCCTACGGGCCTGTTGGGGGCGGAGTCGAGGCCGCCCTCGTGGCGGCCGCGGTCCACCTCAGAGGGAGAGAGGGACATTTGCTGCGGGGGTGACCAGCCAGGCCAGCGCAGGGCCGGTGCTGGGAGTCGAGGCCCAGGGGGTCGGAAGGAGCCCCGGGACTACAGAGAACGACTGGGGTAATCCCAGGCCCGCGCGGGAGGGGCTCAGACGAGCTCGAGTTTCCTCAACAAAAGGACTTTCCTCCCAAGGCTGACGCATTTTCCCCGGAATGACAGTGAAATCCCAAAGCCACCGATCTCCAGACTGACGAATTTTTCCCGAGACTAACAAATTTTTGCTTTAGCCTGACAAAATTTTATTTCGTGCGCTCCTTAGGCCCTCGAGTGGAACGGAAACTCAAAAGAGAGCTTGAATTGGGTCTTGGGTTAGAAACAAGCCTGGAAAGAAATTCTCCACAAGTCCTTGGACAGCCCCTTAGGAATGAAGTCGCGCATCTGAAAACTAAGTTTAGCACATACCTAAAAAACCAAACCCGCTGCCATGCAGTCGGTTCCGACTCTCAGCGACCTTGAGAACAGAGTAGCACTGCCCCCTAGAATTCCCAAGGCTGTAAATCTTTACGGAAGCCGTCTGCAGCGAAAGCTGGTGCGCTGGAACCACCTACCCTTTGCATAGTAGCAGAATGCTTTGCTGAGGATTTAACAAATGATAGATGTTATTCTATCCGGGTGGTGGGAAGAAAAGTAATTTGTTTTTTCCTTACATTTCTAAGTTCTCTACCATAAGCATACATTTAGCAAAATCCACGTGTAAAAGCAAGGGGGCTGGTGTTAGTTACCCTCAGTCCTGTCATCCCCAGCCAGGCGCTTGCAGGCTCCTGCCGGGCAATGAGGGGCCCACGCTTGTGAAAGAGGCGCAGGGAAGATGCAGCAAGACACCAATTTGGACACAAGGATAGTAAAATGGAGAAACCCTTGGAAAACATGTCAAATGTGCATGTCCACGTTGTTGAGGCAAATTGCAAAATGTTAAGTTCCCCAGAATTACAAAGCAATACTTTTTTGTTAGGTGCTCTTGAGTTGTCTTTAGCAAGCAGTTACTGCTGCCTTCTTTGTTCTAAGGACTAGGAGTGCATTGTAGTCAGAATCAGTAGTAGCTTGTAGTTGGAAGATAAGCAGACATGAAATGTTAAGATAGCAGGGCACTAATTGCTGAAAAGGAAATAAGGAAATCAATACCATTTACAATAGCTATCACAAAATAAAATACTTGGTAATAGATCTCACTAGGGACACAAAAGACCTGTACAAAGATAACTACAGATTTCTACTCCAAGAAAGCATAAGAGATCTACATAAATGGAGGAACATACCATGCTCATGGATAGGAAGATGGAACATTGTGCAAATGTCAATACTACCCAAAACAATTCATTCAATGCAATCCCAATACAGATCCCATCAGTATTCTTTAAGGATATGGAAAAAACCATCACTAATTTTATATGGAAAGGAAGAGACCTCGAATAAGCAAAGTGCTATTGAAGAAGAACAAAGTAGGAAGTCTCACACTCCTGGATCTCAAAACCTACTATACAGCTGCAGTAGTCAAAACAGCCTGGTACTGGTACAAGGACAGACACATAGACCAGTGGAACAGAATTGAGAACCCAGAAATAGATCCATCGGCCTATGGTCACCTGATCTTTGACAAAAGGCTGAAATCCATTAAATGGAGAAGAGATGGTCTCTTTAGTAAAACAATGCTGGCAAAACTGGATATCCAGTGGCAGAAAAATGAAACAAAATCCTTACCTCACACCATACACAAAAACTAACTCCAGATGGATCAAAGACTAAAACTATAAAGTTCCTCAAGGGAAAACAAGGAGCAAGTTGTGTTTGTGTTTAATTTATGGCAAAAATAGACTGTCAAGCATAACCCAAAATGTACAAACAGCTGAAGATAAATTAGATGAATGGGACAATCTAAAAATTAAATTTTTATGTGCTTCAAAAGGCTTCTCCAACATCAAGCTCAATTGGCATAACATACTATATAAAACATTGTTCCACCTCCTACTTTGGTGAGTAGTGACTAGGATCTTAAAAGCTAGCAAGCTGCCATCTAGATGCAACAATGGGTCTCTCCTCGTCAAGAGCAAAGAAGAAAGAAGAAAAACAAAATTAATGG
>NW_006921784.1:4464942-4470078 GCF_000298275.1 Orycteropus afer afer
CTCAGGGCGCAGGAGAGTATGGAGGGATGGTCACTGGGAAGAGGTAACTATGGGGAGGAAGTGGGAGGGGAGCTGTTGCATTGTTGTAAACTGTGGTCAATGACATGAGACAAAGTGTATGTGAACTGCTGTATGGATCCATTGTGGTAAACTGTGGTCAATGACATGAGACAAAGTGTATGTGAACTGCTGTATGGAAAGTGAATTTGCTCTGTAAATCTTCACCCAAATAAAAATTAATTAATTAATTAAAAAAATAAAAAGCCTTCTCCAAGTGTTGAAAGAGAACCTACAGATTGGGAAAAAATATTTGGCAATGACATATCTGACAAGGGACTTAACTCTAGAATTTATACAAAATTCCAACACCTCAACAACAAAAACACAAACAATCCAATTGAAAAATGGGCAGAAGACATGCATAGACACTTCACCAAAGAGGATATTCAGGCGGCCAGCAAATATATGAAGAAATGCTCACAATCATTAGCCATTAGAGAGATGCAAATCAAAACAACAATGAGATACCATCTCGCCCCAGCACTGATGGCAAAGTTCAACAAGACAGAAAATAACAAATGCTGGCAGGGATGTGGAGAGATTGGGACTCTCATACTCTCCTGGTGGGACTGTCAAATGATACAACCACTGTGGAAAGCAGTATGGTGATTCCTTAAAAAGCTGGAATTAGAAATATTGTTTGACCCAGCAATCCTATTACTAGGTATATATCCTAAATAATGACAGCCAGGGCAAGAGCAGATATATGCACACCCATGTCCATTGCAGCACTATTTACAATAGCAAAAATATGGAAACAACCTACGTGCCCATCAACAGAAGAATAGATAATCAAAGTATGGTACATACACACAATGGAATACTATGCAACATGAAAGAATAATACAGAATCTGCAAAACACCGCATAATGTGGATGAACTTGGAGGACATGATGCTGAGTGAAATAAGTCAATCACAGAAGGACAAGGATAGTATTAGTTCATTATGATAAAAAGTGAAGGAAAGGTTTACATATGAAAGGAAATTTCTTTGTTGGCTACCAGGGGTGGGAAAGGAGGGGAGGGAACATTACAAAAAGAAAAAAAATCCGTTGACCCATGTCACTTTAGTTTTGTGTATTTCACTGTACATAAATTGTCAATAAAATATATTTAAAAAAAAAAAAAAAAAAAGGCAGCAGGGCTCCAGATGATTCTTTGATGTTATTAAGTTAGGTGAAGGAGCCCTGGTAGCACCATGCTTAAGTGCTAGACTGCTAACCAAAAGGTCAGTGGTTCAAACCCATCAGCCCCTTGGGGGCAGGGAGGGGATGTGTCAGTCTGCTTCAGCAGAGATTGACAGCCTTGGGAACCCTATAGGCTGTCAATAGGGAAGTTTTACTCTATCCTACAGGGTTGTCTCTAAGGAGCTCTGGTGGCATAGTGGATAAGGCATTTGTCTGCTAACCAGAAGGTCAGTGGTTCAAACCCACCAGCAGTTCTGTAGAAGGAAGATGGGGCAATCTACTTCCGTAAAGATTGACAGCTTCGGTAACCCAATGAGGGTTGCTGTGAATCAGAATCAACTCGATGGCAGTGGGTTTGGTTTGGTATAGGGTCTCTATGAGATTAAATCCACTATCAGCAATGGGTTTGGTTTTTTGGTTTATGAAGTTAGGTGGTTGTTGTTAGGTGCTGTCGAGTCGTCTCCTACTCTTAGTGACCTCATATACAGCAGAACAAAACACTGCCTGGTCCTGTGCCAGCCCCAAGATCCTTGCTATGCCCAAGTCCATCGTTTCAGCCACTGTGTCAATGCATCTCATTGAGGGCCTTCCCCTTTTTCGTTGTCCCTCCACTTTACTGAGCATATCCTTCTGCAGTGAATGACCCCTTCTTATAAGATGACCAAAGTATGTAAGATGAAGTTTGGCCATTCTTGCTTCCAAGGAGCATTCCAGCTACACTTCTTCCAGGACAGATTTGTTAGTTCTTTTAGCAGTCCATGGTAACTTTCAGCATTCTTTGTCAACACCACAACTCAACAGCATTCACTCTTCTTCGGTCTTCCTTATTCATTGTCCAGCTCTCACATGCATATGAGGCGATTTAAAATACCATGGCTTGTATCAAGAACACCTTAGTGTTCAGGGAAACATCTTTGCTCCTCAGCACTTGAAAGAGGTCCTTTGCAGCAGATTTGCCCAATGCTATACGACGTCTGATATCTTGACTGCTGCTTCCATTGGTGTTGATTCTAGAACGAAGTAATGTGAAGTCTTTGAAAACTTCAGTCTTTTCTCCATTTATCATGATGCTGCTTAATGGTCAAGTTATGAGGATTTTTGTTGTCTTTATATTGAGGTGTAATCCATACTCTGGGAGCTCTGGTAGCGTAGCGCCTAAGGCACTTGACTGCTAACCAGAAAGCTGGCAGTTCAAACCCACCAGCCACTCCTCGGAAGGAAGATGGGGCAATCTACTTCTGTAGTGATACCTCCAACCCCGATGCCACGTTTTTCTTCATATACTCCAGCTTCTTGGATTATTTGTTCAGCACACAGATTGAATAAGTATGGTGAAAGTTAGGTTAGTTCTTCAATTATAATTTAGTAGTGTGGGAACAGGACAAGAAGGAACTAAAGTAATTCAGTCTCTTGACATCCAGGCCTGTTAAAGGGACACAGTTTCTTTTATTCCCAGGTCTAGACCATGAGTGTTGTAACATATGTTTGCTTCTTTGTTGTTGGCAGAGGGAAATCACCCACTGTTTGTTTAAGCTGGGCTGGCCCAGCTCCGGAGGTCCTGAGCACACACTGTTTCTGTGAGCTGGAAGAGAGGGTGGCAGTTCCTGCAGGACAAACAAGCAGGCCTCTGTTTTTAACTCTCACCAGTCTTGAGATACCTGGCTCCTAACATGTCAAGGGGGGCTCATTCCTGGCCTCTGGGACTCTTGGAAGAAGCCTTTGTGGTGCCTTGTGTTTAAGACTTCCGCGTTTGTATTAAAGGACCTTGGAAAGCTACAAGAGGCCCAGAGAAGTCATTTAATTATGTCATACAATCTTTTGTTTATTGGGTTCACTTTTATTAACTCCAAGATAATTTATGCCACTGTTTAAGAAATCCAGGGAAACAAAAAACAAATGTCAAGAGTTTAAACCAAAAAAAAAGGGGGGAATGGTAAAAAAGAAAAAATACACAAGGACCCTATTAGTTCAAACCCATTGCCATCGAGTTGATTCTGACTCTTAGCGACCCAATAGGATAGAGTGGAACTGCCCCAAAGGGTTTCCAAGGCTCTTATGGAAGCAGATTGACTTATCTTCCTCCCACCCCACCCCACTCCACCCTACCCTCCACCCCCAGCACTTGGTCAATTCGAACTGCCAACCTTTTTTGGTTAGCAACTGAATGCCTTAACCAGTGCCTTGCCATAACTCCTCTCAGTTACTACAAATCAAAACCAAACCCACTGCCATGGAGTTGATTATGACTCATAGCAAACCCCATAGGGTTCCCAAGGCTATAAAACTTTGTGGAAGTAGACTGCCTCATCTTTCTCCTACAGAGCAGCATGGGTTCAAACCATTAACCTTTTGGTTATCAGCCCAATGTCTTAACTCAGCACCACCCAGAGCTCCTTCCCCATTAGTCAAAAAAAAAAAAAAAAAAAAAAACCTACTGCCATCAAGCCGATTTTGACTCATAGAGAACCCACCATTGGGTTTCCAAGGCAGTAAATCTTTACGGAAGTAGACTGCCAAATATTTCTGCAGAGCAGCAAGTAGATTTGCACCACCAACCTTCTGGTAGCAGTCAGATGCCTTAGGCACTGTGCCACCAGGACTCCTTTCCTATCACTCCAGCAGGGTATAAATGAGTAACTGTGTGGAGAAGGCACCAGATGCTGGGGCAACGGAGAAAAGGTCAAGTGCTTGCATTTTGGCCATGGTTAATGGAGAAGAAATGGAATGTTGAAAATAATTCCCCAGCTTTGTGTCCAAAGTTTTTATCTTTTTGACCAACATTTTAAACCATACTTAAAAAAAGACAGTAAGAGATTCAAAATGGAGTCTTGCCAGTGAGCAGCATGCTTTTTCCCTCTGGCATCTAAGGACTTGAAAAACTAGGTACAACTGTTTGAATTAGGAACTTTGGTGCTCTGAACAGCTCACTGAATCAGAGTGCACCAAACACAGAAGAGCAGAATTAGAGGAAAGGCACAGGGAGATTATTTAAGAAAGAGCTACTGGTGGAGGACGGACAGGCACCTGAGAGAGGCCATTGGAAACTTCCCTGGGGCAGTCACTGTCTGCTGGGTGAGGGCAGCCACCTGAGATCCCCGAACAAAGAAGGAAGACACCTTATAGCAGCGTACCAGCAACCACTCCAATATTCCAGCGGACAGCGGCAGGGACCTGCCTCCAGCAGCTGATTTTGTCGGTAATGTGGGTTGTCTGGGTGCTGACGGGCATGGGCACCTCTGCTGAGATTCAGGGGAGGACTCACTGTTGCGCCAGGAAGGCTAGCTCCCTCCCCTCCCAGCGGGTCACAGAGTGGGCTGGGGTCAGACTGGGAAACACCGTGCTTTTCTTTGTCACGGATATTGGGACCACAGGTCACTAGCAGGTACTCCCCCAACTCCAACACAGCTGAAATTGCACGCATCTTTGGCACCACAGGTGGGCGGTATCACAGACAAACCCCAGAGCCAGCCATTAGCAGTCTGGCAGGATTGCATCAGCACTGTGGGCAGACGGGGCACGGAGAGTGAAGAAACCACAGCTGAGTGCAGTCCCGGGAATTTTGCCTTGGAGACATTCTTTGGCGCTGTGGGGCCACAGAAGTGGGGTCTTTGAGTGTGCCTGAAACTGGCAGAAAGTTGCAACACCCTAACAATAGGAATATTTCCTGAGGTTAAGCCGCAGGCTTGTAGATAAATACGTCATCATTAATAGCCTGCTCAAAGCCCTAGAAATCGACCCTAGCAACAACAAGTTTTCCTTCTTCTTCTCCTACCTTCTCCGCCAATAACTTCACTCATTCAATAGAAGAAACCATATTCAGCCAATTACCATAAAACCTCCCACTTCAAACTCTAAACCCTCTTTACAACAAACAGAAACACATATCCAC
>NW_006921784.1:4477338-4493289 GCF_000298275.1 Orycteropus afer afer
CAAGAACAGATATATGCACACCCATGTTCATCGCAGCACTGTTTACAATAGCCAAAAGATGGAAACAACCTAGGTGTCCATCAACTGAGGAATGCATATCCAAACTATGGTACATACACACAATGGAATACTATGCAACCCTAAAGAATAATGTAGAATCTGCAGAACGCTGCATAACGTGGATGAACTTGGAGGACATTATGCTGACTGAAATAAGTCAATCACAAAAGGACAAATATTGTATTAGTCCATTATTGTAATAGTCAAGGAAACGTTTATCTTTGGAAGACCATTTCTTTGTTGGTTACCAGGGGTGGGAGGGTAGGGTAGGGAATACTGTTAGATAGATAGAGATAAGTTTTGATTTGGGTGAAGAGAAGGGCAGTGTACCAAATATGAGTGATCAATATAGTGGCATTGATGAAGAGAAAGACATAGAGAGATAGGTGGGAAGTACAGACAACAAAGATGAAACCTTTTGGGAATACAGCATGGTGTGGTCAGTGAAGGCAAACACGGGTATATGGGTGCATAGATGGGTGGACAGGCTGAACTATTAGGTATGTCTATGAAGTGTAGAGTGCACTCAGGAACATGTATAGGGTTGGCAGACAGTGGTCCAGTAACTTTGTGTGTATGATCTGAATTCCCAGGTGTATAATGGGGCTGACAAGGGGCAAGGTTGTGGTCACTGCTTTGTCACAGCCAGCTATCCAGAGGGACTGAGTAGTTGAACCAGTGGGCTCGGGACTATAGTCACAGAGGACATCAAGTTCAATTGGCATAACATACCACACAAAACATTGTTCCATCTCCTGCTGTAGCAAATCGTGACTGAGATCTTAAAAGCTAGCAAGCTGCCATCTAGATGGCAGCGATAGGTCTCTCCTTGTTCAGAGCGAAGAAGAATGAAGAAAACCAAAAATCATGGAAACAATTAGTCCTAGCGACTGGTACACCATCTGATCTGCAGTCTATACAACTATGAGACCAGCAGAAATAGATGGTTCTCGGCTACTACTGTCAACCACTTGGAAGAGGATCTTTGTAGGAGATCCTGGATAGACAGGGGGAACAATGTGGAACAAAACTCAAAATCATTTTTGGGGAAAAAAAAAAGTGCGGAACAGGTTTGAAGCCCGATGGAGCCTGGTGGAACTACTGAGACTATGGCCCCTAGCTGCCCTTCAGGTCTGCAATTGAACGCACACCTGTGGCTTCCAGCCAAACAAGAGACAGGCATATCAGTTGAGCATTTACCTGAGGTAGATAGACTCCTTGGAGAGAACAAGCATGAGAGAAAGAAGGGCTGTGTATGCACAGGGAGACAGCTCAGGGGGTAGGAGTGCATGGAGGGATGGTCACAGGGAAGAGGTAACTATGGGGAGGAAGTGGGAGGGGAGATGTTGTATTGTGCTAAATTGTGGTCAATGTCATGAGACAAAGTATATGTGAACTGCTGTATGGAAAGTGTATTTGCTCTGTAAATTTTCACCCAAATCACACACACAAAAAAAGGAAAGTAATTTGACCAAAAGCAGGTCACTGTCCATGAAGTCTAGAATGTTGAAGTCTAAGCCCCTGAATGGTTTCATATCCTCTCTGTAAGATGAATTAGACAATTCCTGCAACAGATGCCATTAATATTTTAAAACATTTACTAGGTACGTGGTGGTTCAGTGGTGAAAGTGCTCAGCTGCTAACCAAAAGGTCAGCAGTTTGAGCCCACCCGCCACTCCACAGGAAAAACATGTGTCAGTCTGCTTTTGTAAAAATTTGCAGCCTTGGGAACTTTATGGGGCTGTTCTGCTCTGCCCTATAAGGTGGCATGAGTCAGAATTGATTCCCCAGCAGTGAGTATGATAAGAGTTACAAAGTATAGAAGATAAAAAGTTCTTAGTCTTTGTGAAATAGAAGTAGCAGTGATGACCAAAGAAACCAGGGAAACACTGTTAAATGTAAACAAATGTGAATGGAAACAACACCAATAACAACAATAATGATTTTAAACTAACACTGGAGAACTCTGTCCCCTATGGTAGCCACTAGCCCCAGGGTGCTATTAGGCACTTGAAATGTACCACAACTGTAAGATGCACACTGGATTTGAAGACTTACCAAAAAAACCCAAACTCACTGCTGTTGAGTCAGATCTGTTTGACTCATAGTGACCTCTCCTTGGATTTCTGTAGGCAATACTGCTACGGAAGTAGATTGCCCAATCTTCCTTCTGAGAAGTGGCTGGTGGTTGGAACCACCAGCCTTTTGGTTAGCAGTCAAATGCCTTAGGCACTATGCTACCAGAGCTCCTAAGTTAAAATGATAATATTTGGGATCTGTTGGGTTAAACTATGTTATTTCACTTATTTCTTTATTATTATTATTATTGTTTTTTAATGTGGCTATGAGTCAGGATTGAGTCAACAGCAATGGTTTACTAAAAAACAACAACAACAAAAAAAAAAAACCCTCACTGCTGCCGATTGGATTCCACTCATAGTGACCCCTCCTTGGGTTTCCCAGGCAGTATCACTACAGAAGTAGATCGCCCAATCTTCCTTCCAAGGAGTGGCTGGTGGACTTGAACCGCCAGCCTTCTGGGCAGCAGTCTAATGCCTTAGGCACTACGCCACCTGAGCTTCTCCTAACAGTTTTACTAGAATGTGAGAAGAGACTTGGGGGCTTGCCCATGCCTCTACTGAGCAGCACTGATCTGTGTGGGAGATGGCACAAGGAAGGAGGAGCAAAGGAAGGGAAAGAGAGTCGTGCTCCATATCCTGCCTTTCTGCAGCGAGGTATTCAGAGTGTAGTTCTGTTTGCACACGTGAGGGTGCCATGAGTCAGAACTGACTTGATGACAATTGTTTCATGCATCATGATTAACCCTAGACATTATGAGAATGAATAGGTGTGTTAGTAATGATTTAGGACAGGGTCCCAGGATGCCTGGAGGTTACATGTGGGCACATGGATGCAATCTCTCTTCCAACTTCCTTCTGAAGCGGACACTTTTACCCACATCTCATTTCACAATCGCTGTCCCAGCACTCTGCAAAGAAGACACCCTCCTCTCCCCATGCCTGGGGTTCTTGTGGTGCAGAGGGCTTTCATTGGCTGGTTTTTCAGTAGTAGTTTGCGAGGCCTTTCTTCCCAGTCTGTTTTGATCCGGAAGTTTTACCGAAACCTGTTGGGCATCATAGCAACGCACAAGCCTCCACTGGCAGATGGTGGAGGCTGCACGTAGGTACGTCATCCGGGAATCAGATCCAGGCCCTGCACGGAAGGCAAGAATTCTATCACTGCCTATCCTTATACCTAATCTTCCAGACATGCATGCCCTTGAGGTGCATAAAGGAACTGTGGTGGCGTAGTGCCTAAGGCATTTGACTGGTCCAAAAAAATATTGAAGGCTCATCTGTTCTTTCCTAACTCCAGCCCTGGAATTGGTCATTTCTAAAAAGAGCTCTAGCTTCTTTTAATGGAGAATGGAACTTAGAAACAAACATTTGGGCACTAGGTGTGCTCATTGCTACTGGGGCATCATTGCTTCTTGGTTCTCTCAGTGAATGAAACCATATATATATATAATATATAAAAGGGTGAAAGGTTTAGAAATATCACTAATATCATATGCAAGTAAAATTTTCCTGAAGATAATTCAAAAACGGTTGCAACAGTACATAGACAGGGAACTGCCAGAAATTCAAACCAGATTTAGAAGAGGACGTGGAGTGAGGGATATCATTGCTGATGTCAGATAGATCTTGCCTGAAAGCAGAGGATGACAGAAAGATGTTTGATTGACAATGCAAAGGCATTGAACTTGTGTGAATCATAACAAATTATGGATAACATTGCAAAGAATAGGAATTCAAGAACACTTAATTGTGCTCATGAGGAACCTGTACATAGACCAAGAGGCAGGCATTTGAACAGAACAAGGGGATACTACATGATTTAAAGTCAGGAAAGGCGTGTGTTGGGTTGTTTCCTTTCATTATGCTTATTCAATCTGTATGCTGGACAAAAACCCAAGAAACTGTATTATATGAAGAATGTGTCATCAGGATTGGAGGAAGGCTCATTAACAACCTGCAATATGCAAAAAGACACAACCTTGCTTGCTGAAAGCAAAGAGGATTGAAACACTTACTGATGAAGACCAAAGACTATAGTATGGATTACACCTCAACATAAAGAAACAAAAATGCTCACAACTGGACTAATAAGCAACATAATAATAAAAAGGAGAAAATAAAAACACTCAACTCCCAGATTCCCTTGAAGCAAAGGATGACCATGTGCTGCAGGTCAAGCCAGTGTGTAAGTGAAAGTTCTGGGCACGGAGGCTTCCAGGGAAATGTGTTAATTGGAGAAGACTCAGCCAGATGCCCTTCATGTTTTGCCTATCACTTTCCCCTTTTACCTGGGATGCTGATGAAAGGTGTGAAGGTTGAGTAAATCAAGCAGTCATTTCACAAGCGTGAGGAAGAAAGCTACACGCTAAGGGAAAGACAAGGAGGCTGGGCTCCTAGTGGCTTCATGGAGTGTCCATCTAGCCCTAGACTGCCCACTTTCAGATCCCAGGTTCCATGAGAATTATGAAATGTTGATCTTCACGTACAGCAGTAGCTGGGTTCCTATTACATGCCAAAAGACACAACGCTAGCTCTCACCTACCATGTTGCCTTAAGTCAGAGTTCCCAAACAGTGTCTTTGTTTTGTTTTTTCATGAGTGGGCTATTAGCACCGCTGAAGAACAAGCATACTTGAGGAGAGCAGGTGGAAATAGGTGGGTCCCAAGGACTTGGGATATTTTTTTTTAAACTGTGATTTGCATGCAACTTTACAAAGCAAATTCATTTGCTATACAGCACTTCATACACATTTTGTTTCATGACACTAATTGCAATCCCCTCTCTTCCCACGTCCTCCCTGTGGTTACCTTTTCCCTGTGTCTTTCTTTCCTGTGCATTCCTGCCCTCTGAGCTGTCTCCCTGTACAAATTCTGCCCTTCTGATCTCCCATCATTGGTTGTTCTAAGGAGCGTACCTACCTGGTGTAAATATTCACCTTATATTCCTGTCTGTTCTTTTGGCTGGCAGCCATGGAAAGTTGAATTCCAGGCCTGAGGGTGACTAGGAGCCAGAGTCTCAGGGGTTTCACCAGGCTCTATCAGACCAGTCAGGCTGGTCTTTTTTATGATTTTGACTTTTGTTCCATGTTGTTCTCCCACTCTATGTAGGATACCAAAGACATAATTTTTATCAGTGGCACTTTCTTCTGATACCAGGAAATGCGATGAGTCACTTAGCATTATAGAATCACTATTTTGTGGATGGGAAAGCTGAGGTTCAAAGGGGAGAGATAATCAGCTTAAGGCTCCGATTACTCCTGCAGTTTATCTATCTGTCCCACACTCCGGATTTACCGATTTCCTAGAATATTCTTTCCCCCTTAGTTTGCCAGTAAACCCCAGCTTATTTTCCTAAGCGAGGGTTTCCCAACCTGGCACGATGACATCTGGGGCAGGATCGCTGAGGGACAGCATTGCCAGACGCTGCTTTCCGGCACCAGAGCTGGGGTGTGGTCTTTGTAAGGTGCTGTTGAGCCACCTCCGACTCGTAGTGACCCTACATACCACGGAACGGAACTGCCCGTCCCGCACCAGCCTCACAATCACTGCTGCACTTGAGCTCACAGTTGCAGCAACTGTGCCAATCCATCTCTTTCCTTCTGTCACTGACTTTCCACTTTACCGAGAACGATATCCTTCTCCAGGGAATGGTCCCTCCTGATAACATGACCGATGTACAGGAGACGAAGTCTGGCCGCTCTTGCTTCTAAGGACCATTCGGGCTGTATTTCTTCTAACAGCCTAAGGTTTATTCCTATGAGGCCAGACATACTGCCACCTTCCAGCCTTTTTACTCTGATACCATCCTTCCCTCCCATGGCACTCACTACTTCTCTGCTGGGTTTGATAAATTGTTACAATGGCCACACAAAACTAACAGACAACACTCATGATTATGGAGTTTATTAGGGAAGTAACAGGCTACAACTTAGGTCCAGGAACACTCTCAGGATACAATTCTTCCATCTGGAGAGTCGCCCCTGCTGCGCCCTCAGGCTCGCCTCTCTGGCCCTTGGCCTCTCAGCTTGGCTTCTGTTCTGCTCAGGCAAGTGTTACAAAGCTCTTTTAGCTCTGCCGATAGGGGCACCTACGTGCACCCCGCTCCAGCAGCAAGCCTCCTGCCCAAAGGCACTCAGCTTTCTCGCTCCGCAGGCCGGGTAAGCCTGCCTCTGTCTGGTTCCTCCTGGTTCTACTGCTGCGGTCTCTCAGCCAGGTGTCTCTGCCAGGGCAGCTCTGCCAAGGAGGTCCAGTGCAGGGATTTCAATGCCAAGGACTTGCTCCACTCCAACTCCGGCTCTTCCCTCTGGATGGCAGTGAGATCCCCATCTCAGACTCTAGGAAGTCTCACTTTAAGCCTAGCAGAATGACAAAACTAACCAGTCCCCACATTAGAGTTCCCTACACTTTATTTGCATGGTCCCACTGGGTAATCCGTTGGGAGTCACAAAGACTATGTCTAGAAAAGCTAGCCATGGTTAATTCACTGCACCCCAGGACTGTTCCATAAACATCATGTCCTTCCAATCAGCGCCTGAATGCACATTAACACGTGGAAAATCGCTTTTATTACTTACAATAAAAAGTGTGCAATATACTAAAATGAATAGTACCCCTGGCTCAAAAGCTGTTGGGCAGAGGTGACAGCTCTTTTGTGTACTCCTCACCTTGTGTCATGACTGAAAGACTCAGATGGAACACTGATCCCCCTGGCTTCTAGAAACTGTTCCGGTGGGACTCTTCCATGCTAGCCCTGTACCTGGCATTGTGGCTCAGGGACACATGAGGAGCCTACCTGTTGCTGGTCCCCCCTGCCAGGCAGGTCAACTTAGGCTGTAGGCTTAGTGCTATGTGTGCTGCCATTAACTCTCTAGCTGACAAGACAAAGAAACCTTCCTCTCCCACTTATTTTCTCCCCCCAGCTTAACTGACTACTAACTGTGTCTTTTTAACCTTGCTAACAAGCATCCTAAGGAGCCCTGGTGGTGAAGTGGTTAAGTGCTTAGCCATTCATCGGAAGGTCAGCCGTTCGAACCCACCAGTGGCTCCACAGGAGAAAGATGTGGCAGTCTACTACGATAAAGATTACAGCCTTGGAAACCCCGCGATGCAGTTCTATTCCGTCCTGTTAGGGGCACCATGAGTCAGAATTAACTTGATGGCAGTAGAGTTAATAAATATCCTATTACTTCATGGTCCCCTGACTTCCTGGGGCAGGGGAGTGGCTAGGCCAGGATTGTATCTTGTAACTCTGTTAACAAACCTCAGGCCTAGGAGCAGAGGGGTGTTGTTCTTAAGCCTAAAGATCCTAGGGGAGAGAGGAGGAATAGAGGAAACCATGGCTCTGGGCTCATTTGAAGGACTGCCACCTCACAGTCACTCTTTATGGTGGGAGCTGTCCCGTGCACCATAGGATGTTTAATGTTATCCCAGCTCTCTACCTTCTAGATGCCAGTAGCAGCACTTCCTTATTTGCGACAACCAAAAATATCTCCAACTCAAAACCAAACTTACTGCCATTGAGTCAATTCCAACTCATAGCAACCCCCTTTGGGTGTCCAAGGCTATAAATCTTTATGGAAGCAGATGGCCTCATCTTTCTTCTGTGGAGCGCCTGGTGGGTTTGACCACCAACCTTTTGGTCAGCAGCCAAATGCCTTAACCACTATGCCACCAGCAGACATCGTCAAACGTCAACAAGGGAACAAAATCGCCTCCAGTTCAGAACTACTGCTCTCAGCTCATCTCCAACATCACTTCCTCCTGCACCTTTGTCCCCGTGCATACTGCATGGAACAAAGGTCCACAGATTGCCCCCATGACACCTGTGACACTTGGCAGTACAAATTCACCTGTCTGGATCTCTACACCAGACTAAGCGACTGCAGCCAACTCATGTTTGTATTCCGCTATTTGTTGATGAAAATGAGTTCAAACTGGTCCAGGAACAAAGATGGGAACAGAGTCCAGGAATTCTGGCTCCCTGATGCCATGATTTTGACACTGATCGCAAAAGACTCCTTAAAGTGTCCCATGCCTTTGCTCAGTGTCAGATGTTATAGATTTCCGTGGGAATGTCAACAGGCAGATTCTAGCTCACAGTGCTCTGAACGCCAATTAAAATGGAAAAGAAAAGAAAGGAAGACAGGCTTTTATATTCTCAAAAGGAAAATGAAACGCTCTGAAATGAGCTGGGAAAGAGTGAAGGGCAACTTTCTGTAGCTTATTTTTGTTTCCCTGATTGTGAAAAGAGCTTTGGTGGCGTGGTGCCTAAGGCATTTGACTGCTAACCAGAAAGCTGGCAGTTCAAACCCACCAGCCACTCCACAAAAGGAAGACTGGACAATCTACTTCCATAAAGATTTACTGCCTCAGAAACCCAAAGGGGGTCGCTATGAGTCAGGATCGACTCGATGGCACTGAATTTGGTTTTTGGAGTTGATTGTGAGGACGGCGCAGAATGGGGCATTGTTTCCTTCTGTTGTACGTAGAGTCTCTGTGAGTAGGAACCGACTGTACGGCGTCTAAGAACAACCATTGAATGAAGTGTAATTGAAAGTATCATCACTTGCTGTAAGTGTCCATCCCATATGCCTGATTTTTCTGAAGTAGATTGCCAGGCCTCTCTTCCGAGGTACCTCTGGGCAGACTCAAACCTCTAACTTTGGGTTAGCAGCCCAGCACATTAACGGTGTGAGTCACCTGGGGACTCTAGGGCTTCATTACCCTAGAAATAGAGGAAGGTGTTCCGGTTGGAGAGGTTTTTGATCCTAGTGCTTCTGTTTAATTTTATTAATATATTTTTAAAGAAGGACTTCTATGAATCATTTAAGTCACGTGGAGATGGAGAGTGTGTGGGCAGGAAATCCTCCTGGTTGCGTTAGTGAACACTTCCTTTGAACCAGCAGCTGCCCACCCCTTTCCAGAGAGGCATTGCAACACTTCCTGAGGTTCACTTGGGTCTATTAGCATTCTGAGAAATTCAATACGCCTTTGGCTTCTGCAAAACTCTGCAGTTATTTGCCCGGTAAATTAAACAGGCCCTGACAGGGCACAACAACAGAAGGAAAAGATCTGTTTGAAAAGTGCAAAGGTATCCCCGTCTCTGCTTTCCACTTGGCACTGACCCAGAGCAGTAAATGGCTCTGCTTGCTGTTTTTATCTTTTTAAAGAAAGCACAAACTCTCTGTAATCGGTACCTATGCTTCCTGCCAAAGTTCAAAGGCAGCAAAGAGAGGCAGGTTTTATCTTGAAAGAAGTTTATGCGCCGTAGGCCTCCTTCATTAGGACTAGGAGAAGTCATATCCATTCAGTGGTACTGATGATTTAAAAATAAACCTTTTGTTTTGACGTTCATTTAGATCTACAGAAAATTTGCAGAGCAGCTGTTATGTTGTGGGGAATTGCAGTCAATGTCATGAAACAAAATGTGTATGAAATGCTGTAGGGATAATGAATTTGCTCAGTAAACTTCCACCCAAATTACAGTAAAAATTAAAAAAGAAAGAAAGGAAATTTGCATAGCTAGCAAGAATTCTCATAATCTGTCCATCTAGCTTCTGGTTCCTGGAATGTTCTCAGCTTCATATCGTGGTATGTTTCTCAAAACTAAGACAACCCCGGCACATTGCAGTGAACTAAATTCCAGACTTTACTCAGCCTTGACCCCTTTTTCCCCTCATGTCTTATTCCTGTTCCAGGGTCTGGCTTTGGTTTTGACCACTTTGCGTTTGTATAGTACATCTAGTTTGGCAGATCTACGTCAGGAGATGATATTTATTTGAAGAGATGCATTTGTTCAAGTCCAAACTTTCCAGGCATGTACCCTGGGGCTTTGGCCTCAAAATGACAGCAGCTGAATCCCTCCGCCTCTGGTGAAATGGGACTGCCTTGAGGTGATGCTCGGAGTTTTTGCAAGACCTGTTGAGTTGATTCTGACTCAAGGCACCCCCGTGTGTGACAGGGTAGAACTGCCCCACAGGGTTTTCTTGGCTGTAATCTTTTTTGCTGTTGTGTTTAAGTGTGATTTGGGTGAAGTTTAATTGGCTTTCCATTCAGCGGTTCATCATACACATTTTGTTTCGTGAGTTGATTGCAGTCCCCACAATGTAGCAGCTCTCTTCCCACTTCCTCCCTGTGGTGACCAACTCCCTTTGTCTTCTCTCCTATCCCTTCCCGCCTTCTTAGCCAATGCTGCCCGTTTGGTCTGGTGTGGTTGACTGTGCTATGTACCTCCCTTATTGCTCACCCTGGAGGCCTGTCTGCCATTTGGCCTGGCTATAATCTTTATGGAGGCAGACTGCCACGTCTTTCTCCCATAGAGTTGCCAACCTTTTGGTTAGGGGGCTAGGTGTCCTGAAGAATAGTGTAGGGACTTTTAGCATTTGAAAAAAAAAAATCCTCTTATTTATAGCTGTCTTTGCATTTCTGATATTCATGTAAGCAACCCAGCAAGCTGTACTTTTTCGGGTCTCTCATAACCTTTTCTTTCCTTCATGAAAACAGCCAGGATTGGTGTTGCTCCTAGAGTCTGCTGGGAAAGGTAGAGCCCACTCTGGTTTGTGGAATGAAGGGCAAATGACAATAGAAAAGCTTCAGAAGTGGAGGAAGAAGAATTACGTTTCTTCAGAGAAGTCTCTAGAAGAGAGGCCATCCGTCTCCCACTCTATGGGCCCTGTAAGAACCATTACTGGGATTAGGGGCGTTGCCTTGTGAAACAGATAGACCCAGGGTTGGTTTCAGTTATACTCTGTACTATTTGGATAACCTTGGACAAGTAACTTAACTTGGTGAACCTCAGTTTCCTTTTCTATAAAATGGGAATTGAGTATTAAATAAGGTAATATATTTAACATACCAAGCCAAAAAACCAAACTCACTGCCGTTGCGTCGACTCCGACTCACAGTGATCCCTCCTTGGGTTTCTGAGGTGGTATCTCTACAGAAGTAGATTGCCCAGTCTTCTTCCATGGAGCAGCTGGTGGGTTTGAACTGCCAACCTTCTGGTTACCAGTCTAATGCCTTAGGCACTATGCCACCAGAGCCCTTTTCAATATTTGACATAGTCCCTTACATACAGAAAGCATTTAAATGTTGTCAATTAGTATTACTATTATTGTGGAGGGCATCGATGGTTCAGTGGTAGGATACTTGCCTTCGTGAAGGACACCTGGGTTCGATTCCCGGCCAGTGCACCTCATGCTACCACCCATCAGTCAGTGGAGGCTAGTGTGTTGCTATGAGGCTTCATAAAATGAATTTGGGAGGATTCTATCCTTTTCTATGTTCTGGAATACTTTGAGTAGCATTGATGTCAGTTCTCTTAACTTTCAGTGGAATTCTCCATTGAAACCATCTGGGCCAGGGCTTTTTGTTATTGTCATTGTTGGGATTTTTTTTTTTTTTTTATGACCTGTTCAATTTCTTCTTTTGTTATGGGTCTGTTCAAGTTTTCCCCCTCAGTCTGTGTTAGTTTAGGTAAGTAGTATGTTTCTAGAAATCTGTCCATTTCTTCTAGATTTTCAAATTTGTTGGAATATAGTTCTTCATAAAAAAGAAAAAAATTTAAAAAAAACTCTCACTGCCATGGAGTCAACTCAACTCATAGCAACCCCTTCCAATTGTCTTCATAGTATCCTGATATTATCCTTTTAATTTCTGTTGGTTCTGTGTGACTTTGCCCAATTTGTTTCTTATTCATGTTATTTGTGTTCTCTCCCTCTTTTCCTTTGTTAAATTTGCCAGGGGTTTGTCAATTTTGTTAATTTAAAAAAAAACAAAAAAACTTCTATTTAGTCTTGTTGATTTTTTCTATTGTCTTTCTATTTTCTGTTCATTTATTTCTCCTCTAATCTTTATTATTTCTTTTCTCCTTATGACTGTAGGTGTTTTTTTGCTGCTTTTTATAATTGTAGGAGATGTTGAGTTAAGGGATCTAATTTGGCTCTTTCTTCTTTTTTTGATATGTACATTTATTGCTATAATTTGGCCTCTGATCACTGCTTTTGCTGTGTCCCAAAGATTTTGGTATGTTGTTGTGTTTTCATTTTCGTTTGATTCAAGGAATTTTGTAATTTTATTTTTTATTTCTTCTATTACCTAGGTGTTTTCAAAGAGGATGTTATTCAGTTTCCATGCGTTTGCTCTTTTCCCATTGATCTTCCCATTGTTGATTTCTAATTTTACAGCATTGTGATCTGAGAAGATGCTTTGCAGTATTTTAGTGTTTTTAAATTTATTAAGGTTTGCTCTATGGCCTAACATATGGTGTGTCCTGAAAAATGTTCCATGTGCAGTGGGAAAGAATGTATATTGTGCTATTGTTGGGTGAAGTGCTCTGTAGATGTTTACAAGGTCAAGTTGGTGGATTGTACTGTTTAGTTCTGTGTGTTTGTTGAGTTTCTTTCCAGTTGTTCTACCTTTCATTGAAAGTAGTGTATTAAAGTCTCTTACTGTGACTGCTAAAGTCTGATTATTGTATTTTTGGGCTCTTTCATTGGGTACACAGACATTTATTATTGTTAAGTCCTCTTGTTCAGTTGATCCTTTAATCATTATATAATGTCCTTCCTTGTCTCTTGTGGTGGTTTTTGTCTTAAAGTCAATTTTATCAGAAATTAATACTGACACTCCTGTTCTTCTATGCAAAGCACCAACTTTTTGGTTAGCAGATAAATGCCTTAACCATGACACCACCAGGGCTCCTTCTAATGCCAACAGGCAATTACCAAACTCTTCCTGTTCTAACATTAATCTCATCCTTTCTTCCATTTTCAGATAGGAGGTAGCAAAGAAGTTTGACAGTTCTCAGAAAGCTAAGTGGAAAAATAGGTTACTCAAGTCTTCAAACCAAAATACGTGTAATTAAGTATAAAATCTGGTGAGGTCACAGGCAAGGACCAAGTCTGTGAAGCAAGAGAATGTCATAGTGGTGAATACTAGGTGTGGGAGTTAAGATTACACATCCACTTGGCTGGGCCTGGTTGAGTGGCTGGGCAGCTAGATGTAGTTATTCCCCATGATGAGACTGGCAATCAACTCCATTGTAGAATCGATGGGAGCAGCTGAGAAGCTGCCTTAAGGATGTGGTCTGCTTTCAGTATATAAGACACAGCTTTAAGGAAGGTCTCTAGCTTTTGGCATACTTGAATCCTGTACATAGCCGTGTCATCATTCAGCAGCCTGCCATGTTGTCTGCTTATCTTGGGACAGTTAATGGACTTGACTCAGTGGCCTGCCATGTGGTTTGGTAATATTGGGTTGGTACATTTTTAGTTGTCCACCTTCAGTTTGTCAGCCTCAGCAACCAGCAGCTGCCTGAGTGAAGAAAGCCTCCAGCTTCAGTGGGCCAAGAGCAAGAGGCAGAGCTGAAGCCCAAGGTCGAGAGGCTTTCACCCAGCCCCTAGAGCCTGGCACTTTGAACTCGGACTTCTAGATGGCAAAACTATAAGAGAATACACTCCTGTTTGTTAAAGCCACTCGTTTGTAGTATTTTCTGTTAGAGCAGCACAAAGTAACCGAAACACCAAGTGAGATTTCTCCAGTTGTTCCCCACCCCCTAAACCTGAGAACAAAACAACCCGTGAGTTGTGGGTGGCTTACACCTGGTTCACAGTAGTCTGCCTTGCTCATGTGACTTGAAATGAAGTCCCCAGCAAAGAATGCAAACATTTACTGAGCACTCAGACCGGTTCCCTGGGTTAGATCCCAGGAGTGGAGTATGGATTAAGCCATCATTTGGGGGTTGGTGCTTTGTGGGGGCTGCTCTACACCTAACAAGGTGAATGAGACAGATCTGGGAAAGAAGAGGTTGAGATCTATAATTTTAAAATGTGATCCTGAAACCCAGTAAAGTAAAAACTGTTTTCCCCCACCCTGGCACCTGGATGAGAATAGGTAAGTAAACATAAGTAAACTAAATTACCCTCAACTATTTTCTCACACCTGGCAGATGAGTATTCAGTTCCTTGAAGAACTGAATGGAAAACATCCCTTCAGGCAGATGATAGATTTGCTAAAAGTATTTTAGAAATAACTTGTAAATTAACTCTGGCTACAGACAATAGAAATGTTTTAGAAACAACTTGTAAATGAACTCTGGCCCCCAGACATGCACTAGTGCAAAAGGGAAGTATTTTAGAAACAACTTGTAAATTAACTCTGGCCTGGGGACAGAAGGGAACAAAAGTTAATTGCTGACCCTCTCCCCTCCGCCCAAGCCCCTATCAGCTGATAAAAAGAAACTAGTGACTCATCCTTCACCCATTTCAAGTTCACACCCCAAATTCCTCAACCTTTTGTGAATATGCACAACCCCCTCTCTTGAAACCTACAAAAACTGTGTTTCGTTGGCATGTTGGGGAGTTAAGATCTGGATACTAACTACCCCTAACTCCTTGCACTGCTGCTTTGCAATAAATAATTTTCTCTCCTCTCAATCTCGGTGTGTAAACTGTTTTGGCCTGACTGCGCAATCCCATTGTTTTATTTAAAACACAATCATTTTTCATTTGAAAGCGAAATCTCAAATTTCCCACGCACACACTTGCCGCACTGCCGTGGAGTTGGATCTGACTCATAGTGACCCCTCCTTGGGTTTCTGAGGCTTATCACTATGTAAGTAGATTGCCCAACCTTCCTTCCAAGGAGTGGCTGGTGGTGGTGGGTTTGAACTGCCAACCTTCTGGTTAGCAGTCAAATGCCTTAGGCACTATGCCACCAGAGCTCCCAGGAGACAAGGAAATTAAGGAATTTTTTCTAGTGCCTCAGGACACACAGTGTGTTTCCAAAAATATTTGTCATTGTCTGCACCTTCAGTAATCTGTGACCTCTTGGGCAGCTGAAAGGTGATGGATCAACTGCTTGACTTGAGCCTTAGGCAGGGCTGGCTCTGCTGAAGGACTTGAAAACCCCAACCTCTCCAAGAGCTGGGGGCGGGGTGGGGGTGGGGCCGAGGGTGGAGGTGGGGAGGCGGGACTGGTTGGTCGGGTTTGGTTTTACTGCAAAAGGTAAGGAAGGGCCACTGGAGGGGGATCAGTGCAGGAGACTCTGGAACAATTGGGAGAACAATGTGGAACAAAACTCAAAGTCATCAAAATAGGCCAGGTTGGCTGGTCTGATAGAACCTGGTGAGACCCTTGAGACCATGACCCCTAGTTATCCTTCAGGTCTGGAACTCCTGCGGCTTCCAGCCAAACAACAGACAGGCATATATGGGGTAAACATTTACATCAGGTAGATACACTCCTGGGAGCGATCAATCAATCATGGGAGAACAGAAGGGCAGTGTCTGCACAGGGAGACAGCTCAGGGAGCAGGAGTGCATGGGAGGGAAGGACACAGGGAAGAGGTAACTATGGGGAGGAAGTGGGAGGGGAGCTGTTATATTGTGAGGACTTGTGCAGTCAATGTCATGAAACAAAATGTGTATGAAGGGCTGTATGGAAAATGAATTTGCTCTGTAAACTTTCCCCCAAATCACAATAAAAATTTTTAAAAAATAAATAAACGAAAAAGGCCAGAATGTGCATGAAAAGTGCCTGGAACACCGGAAGAGCTTTGAGACGCAGTTGCAGGTTCCAGAAAGAAGGCGGCCCGTCTCAACCTGAGACACCAGGTCTTCCCTTCCTCTAGCCCTGTCTGCATGTGTGAAGGAGGGTGACAGCAACAGGAACAAACTCCCAAGGTCTTTGTGGTTGTCCTCACCTCGGCACCACTAGGGTTGGGAGGCGAGGCGGCACCATGTTACTCCGCCCGCCATAGATTGCTGCCCTACCAGAGCACACAGCATCCTTAGTAATGTTTTTTTTTTTTTTTTT
>NW_006921784.1:4494596-4498287 GCF_000298275.1 Orycteropus afer afer
GGCACCATCTAGTTCTTCTGGTCTCATAGTCATAGAGGCTGCAGATTGGATGGTGTGTGTACCAGTCGCTAGGAGTGATTGTTTCCATGGATTTTTGGTTTTCTTCATTCTTCTTTGCTCTGGACGAGGAGAGACCCATCGTTGCATCTAGATGGCAGCTTGCAAGATTTTAAGATCCCAGTCGCTACTTGCCAAAGTAGGAGGTGGAACAATGTTTTGTGTAGTATGTTATGCCAGTTGAGCTTGATGTCCCCAGCGACTATGGTCTCGAGCCCACAGGTTCAACTACTCGGTCTCTAACAGCTAACTTTTTATAACTGGATAACTAGGCCTTTCTTCCACCATACTTCTGGGTAGACTAGAACTTCCAACATTTTGGTTAGCAGCCAAGCATGCTAACTGCACCACCCATCAACTCCTGCTCAGCGTCATACCAACCTACAATCCACTACCGACAGACAGGTGGTAGCCGTGCAACAAGATGCACTGGCCAGGAATCAAACCCAGGTCTCCCATATGGAAAAGGAGAAGTCTACTGGGAATTCTAGCACAGAACCATCAGGGCCTCTTCCTGGAGAGCTAGCTGCGCACTAAGGGCCCACTGGTGAGGGGGAAGAATGTAGGTTCACAGGATACCCTCCCCCCACACACACACATATATTGGGCAGCGTCTGTGAGTCTGTTGACTTTCTTCTTACCTTCTGGAACGGACAGCTAGACCGTGGGTATAGCTTTTAGAAACCACCGAACCCATTGCTGTGGAGTCGATTCCAACTCCTAGTGATCCCATAGGACACAGTAGAAATTTCCAATATGGTTTCCAAGGCTGTGATCTTTAAGGAAACAGACTGCCACGTCTTTCTCCTGTGGAGTGACTAGGGAGTTTGGACGGCTGAACTTTCAGTTAGTAGCTGAGCACTTAACCACTGTGTCACCAGGGCTCCTTAGGTACAGCTTGGCATGTAATCAAACATTTCTCAATTGAAGTGTTCTGGTGGCATCTTGAAAAAATTGTCCTTGTTGACAGCCAGGACACAAATAGATGCATGCACACCCATGTTCATAACAGCAGTGCTCACAATAGCAAAGAGATGAAAACAACCCAAGTGCCCATCAATGGAGGCATGGATAACCAAACTGTGGTACATATACACAATGGAATACTATGCAGCCCTAAAGAATAATGTAGAATCTGCGAAACGCTGTGTACATGAATGAACTTGGAGGACATTATGCTGAGTGAAATAAGTCAATCACAGAAGGACAAATATTGTAATAGTTCACTATTGTAAAAAGTCAGAGAAAGGGTTATACATGGAAGGGAACTTTCTTTGTTGGTTATGAGGGATGGGGGAAATGGGAATTCCTAGATAAGTTAACAAAGAAAGATTATTACTGGTTACCAGGGGTAGGAAGGAAGGGAAAAGGGGAAGCTTTTGTTTGCGGGGCATTGAGTTTATGCTAACAGTTGCAGAATATTTTGGAAAAGGACAGCAATAATGGTGGCACAACATGAAAAATGTCTTCAATGTCCCTGAGCTGTAAATGGGGAAGTTGTTATGTTATGTTGGTGACTGTCTTATTGTGTATGTTTTCACCACAGTAAAAGTAAAAAAAAAAAAAAATCTTGTTTAAGTGTACAGGAAGTAGATTGCCTAATTGTAAGTTTCACTTAAAATTATTGAAAGTGAAGGGACTACCCTAATATCGATCAAGTGACAGTCCCACAGTTCTCTATGTCCCAGCGCTAGAGGGAAGAGAACAGTTTGCCCTTGTACAGACTTGGGGTTCTTCTGAAAATCTCCATTCTTCACCAGTGCTAAATTATTTGCATTCAGTGATTTTTCTCCTTGGTCTTCAGAAGCTAGGTAAATTTGTTGTTGTTGTTATGTGCTTTCAAGTTGGACCTGACTCATAACGACCCCTCCTTGGTTTTCCGAGGCAGTATCACTACAGAAGTAAATTAGTCCATCTTCCTTCCGAGGAGTGGCTGGTGGGTTTGAACCGCCAGCCTTCTGGTTAGCAGTCAAGTGCCTTAGGCACTATGCTACCAGAGCTCCCTAGGTAAACTTAGATGGTGAAAATTTGTGAACATAGGTTTGAGGCCATTCATTCTTTCTTTTTGAATACTATAGTGTGTTCATGTTACTGTCATGGGGATATAGAAGAGGAGAGAGATATGTAAATAATACAATGCAATAGAACTGCAACCAGCCCTTAGTGAGGAAAGAGGGCCATCAGGGAAGGCTTCATAAGGAAGATGGGCCTTGAAGGGTGAATAGGAGTTTGCACAGGAATTAGCATTTTCTTTGTCTCTCTGCTCACTTTACTAAAGAAGCTGGCTGCCTTTTGGCACCTGATACAGACTGTCAAGAAGAAAATAATAGTTCAACCCGTGTTAAAAATCACCTGAAAGTAACAAAAACATGTACATTCAACCTTTAACACCTGCTACTGTCCCCAAGATTGCTGTCCCCAAGACTAAGTAGGTAAAAAGATCCTTCTAGATACCTATTTTTTACTTACTTTGTCCCCTTCCTACTTTCATCCCCACCCCTCTTCAATTCAAGAATGCCTTAAAATTTCTCTTTTAAGCAACAGCTTTTTTTTTTAATTTGTGCTGAAAATATACATTAAAAACGACCTCATCTCAACCATTTCTCCATGTACAGTTCAGCAACACTGATGACATTCTTTAAGTTGTGTAACCATTCTCACTATCCTACTCCAAATCATCCTACCACCATTAACATAAACTCAATGCCATCGAGTCGATTTCAACTCATAGTGACCCCCACTGGGTTCGTGGAAGCAGACTTCCTCATCTTTCTTCCACAGAGCGGCTGGTGGATTCAAACCACCAACCTTTTGGTTAGCAGCCACGTGCCTTAACCACTACACCACTAGAGCTCCTTAACATAAACTCAATGCCCTCTCAACAAAACCTCCCTTTTTCCTCCCTCCCATCCCTGGTAACCATTACTAATCTTTAGTTTCTCTGTATTTGTTTATTTCACATGAATGAGATCATACAGTCTTTGTCCTTTTGTGACTGACTTATTTTGCTTGGGGTGATGTTTTCCAGGTTCATCCCCGGTGTGGCATGCATCAGGACTTCAATTCTCTTCATAGCTGAGGAATATTCCATTGTATGTATACAGCACATTGTGTTGATCCATTTGTTGATGGACATTTCAGGTATTTCCATCTTTTGCCTATTGTGAAAAGTGTCACAATGAGCGTTGGTGTACTGCCTTCTGAGTATAACTTCTTCACTTCCGGGTATATCCTAACCAACAACTCTTTTAAAAAATTAGGAGGCAGGAATTAACAGAGAGAGAAGGAGGAGGGCTCCCAACCCCATGGCTGTCTCCATTTGAGCTTAAATTCTGCCCACTCCTGTTCTACTTCCCGCCCCAGCGCTAGACTGTGTCCCTGGGCAGGATCATTGCTGCTCTGTGGAATCCCAGGGAGAGGTTATCTCTTGGGATCAGAAGCTGAGCTAGGACCACAGGCTCTGACACCCCCAGGCAGTGCTCTGCACACCTGTCCTGCCTTCCTGCCTCCTCACTTTGCACGATGAGAAAGCTGACCTTTTATATCTCGTCCAATTTTTTCTCTACACCTCACTTGGCTTGGCAACCTACGTGTCTTCATTAAGCAACACTCTTTCCTCCTTGGCATTTCTTAA
>NW_006921784.1:4498672-4506228 GCF_000298275.1 Orycteropus afer afer
TCAGCTCTCTTCCCCCTTCCTCCCTGTAGTTACCTCTTCCCTGTGTCCTTCTTTCCTGTGCATTCCTGCCCCCTGAACTATCTCCCTGTGCAAATCTTGCCCTTCTGATCTCCCATGATTGATCGTTCTAAGGAGTGTATCTACCTGGTGTAAGCATTTACCCTGCGTGCTTGTCTGTTGTTTAGCTCGAAGCCACGGGAGTGAGTTCAGTTCCAGGCCAGAAAGGTAACTAGGGGCCACAGCCTTGAGTTTCTCACCAGGCTCTATCAGACCAGTATGTACATTTGCTTTTCCAGATTGAAATCTCCCGGTTTGTTCACTCTTTAGTTCCAAAAGTTCTTGAAATCTTTTCCCAAGAAGAGGCCAGGGGATAGGGACATAAAATACAGAACAAAACTCAAATTCGTAAAAAAGACCAGGCTTAGACCGATAGACATTGGAGGAACTCTGGGACTATCCCCCAAGACACTGCTAACCTGAAATTGAAGCCGCTCCCAGGGCTTGCCTTTCAGCCAAGAAATAGATTGTTCTGTAAAATAAGCAGTAACACCTATGAGGAATGTGCTTCTTAGATCAAACATCTCTATCAGAACAAATGGGTCACATTTGCCCAAAAGCAAAGAGGGGCAGGGAAGCTAGAGGCGTGGAAATGGGGGAGGCAGGGTAGGAATGAGGAGAGGACTGACATATTGTGGGAAATCACAACCAATGTCATGGAACAATTTGTGTATGAAAGGATTGAATGAGAAACTAATTTGCTGTGGAGCCTTTCCCCTAAAACACAGTAAAATGTTCAAAAGAAGAAGAGGCCAGGTAACAGGAAATCAGATCATGGGGAACCTGTCCTCCTTACACCAAATCTCCCTTTATTTCCAAAGCAACACACATGAGGATGGGTGAGATAAATGAATAAGAACAATAATAGCTAGCGAACATTGTCCATGTGCTAGGACCACGTGAGGCTCTTGGATACTTTCCTCTCTTATTCCTGCAAAGTAAGAATGGCTCCATTTTGCACAAGAGGACGTTGAGGCTCTGAGAGGTTAAGCCCAAGGTCATGCCACTAGTCAGTGGTGCTGCTGGCATTCAAACCGAGGTTCCTGTGACTTTAGAGGTTTCCTGCAGCACAGGCAGACCGGGGCCACAGCCTTCAGGTTATGACACTTCTGAGAAAACTCCCCACCCCCAACCCCGGCCCCTTTTACTGATTTGCATCTAGTGTATTTGACAGAAACTGAATATCCAAGTCAGAGCATCTGAAACCAGCCAAAGAACTGTTCCTTTCGGTTTCTGTTGGAGGCTAGATTGCAAACAGGAGATTGGGAGCCAGGCAGAGCCCACACCTGAGTAAATAGTACCTGGAGGCCTAGGGGGCGGGCTGCACTCCTCTGAAAGGGCTCCCTTTCTGTGCCACCACCTCGCCACTGACTATAGCCACGCTGGAAATATTGGAGAATGGATCCATGGACTGAGAACCAGGACCCTACTGTGATCAACATCTCAGGAATGGAGGAAATCAACTCAATGAAGTCTGAGGTCCCAACTGCTTCAGGCATCTATGCTCGCCTGGCAGTGTAGCATAATGGTTGGACACCCAGAGTGTGAACTCCAACTGCTTGGGATAAAGTGTCAACTTCACCACCTACAACCTCTGTGATTCTAGACAAGGCAGAAGCTTTTCATAGACTCCGTTTGCAGACCTCACGGGGTTGTCAAGAAGTTAGGGTTGGTTAGAGTCAGAGCTTAGCTCAGTGTGTTATGGACCAAACGCAGGTCCCTGCCCTGACCCTGCAGTCAGGCCAAAACGACCTGCCCTGACCCTGCAGTCAGGCCAAAACAGTTTACACACCGAGATTGAGAGAAGATAAAATTATTTATTGCAAAGAAGTAGTGCAAGGAGTTAGGGGTAGTCTGTACCCAGATCTTAACTCCTTGAGATGCCATCAAAACACAGTTTTTGTAGGTTTCAGGAGAGGGGGTTGTACATATTCACAAATGGTTGAGGAATTTGGGGCGTGAACCTGAAATGGGTGAGGATGAGTCACTAGTTTCTTGTTATCAGCTGACAGGGGCTTGGGCAGAGAGGAGAGGGTCAGCAATTAACTTTTGTTCCCTTATGCCAGAGTGCATTTACAAGTCTCTAAAACATTTCTATTGTCCCTGGCCAGAGTTAATTTACAAGTTATTTCTAAAATACTTTTTAGCAAGTCTATCATCTGCGGGAAGGGAAGGAATGTTTGCCATTCAAGAACTAAATACTCATCTGCCAGGGTGGGAAAATAGTTGGAGGTAATCCAGTTTATTTATTCCCCTGCAGGGTCTTATCTAATTATCTGTCTTAATCAGGGTGGGGAAATAGTTGGGGGTAATCCAGTCTACCTATATATGCCCATCCAGGTGCCAGGGTGGGGGAAATAGCACTAGGTTTCAAGTGTTGATACATAGAACCAATTAGCAGGTGTGCTAATTCCCCGCCCCTTCCTGACAGCCCCAAAGGAGCCCTGGTGGCATAGTGGATAAGTCATTTGGCTGCTTCCAAAAGGTCAGCAGTTTAAACCCACCAGGTGCTCAGTGGAAGGAAGATGTGGCAATCTACTTCTGTAAAGATTTACTGCCTTGGAGACCCAATGGGGGTCGCTATGAGTCAGAATCTTGATGGCGGTGAGTTTGTTTGTTTGGTCCCAGCAGCCCCAGTGTTATCTCCGTCCTGATCCTGTCAGTGTCCCTGTCCCCACCTAGTCATAAAACCAGGGAATGTAGACCTGAACCCTCTAACCCATTGCTGTAGAGTTGATTCCGACTCATGGGTGTTGCAGGGCGGACCTTTGCTCTACAGGTTGTCGGCGGCTGTAATCTTACAGAAGTAGATTTCCAGGACCTTTTTCTGTGGCACCACTAAGTGGATTTGAACTGCCAACCTTCTGGTTAGTAGCCAAGCACAAAGCGTTTGCACCACACAGGGACCTCAGAAGGAAGCTCAGAGGCCGTGTGATCCACCCTTCTCTATGTGTGCATGAGGGTGTTCAGAAAAGCCAAGAGAATTGTCCCAGCTCTCAAAGATGATACTCGTGGCATCAGGACTGGCACTTAGGGGTTGTCCTCTAGGGCTGACATTAGGGTGGAGGCCAGTAACACACTGGCCTTTGGCACAATATTTAAAGGGGCACCAACAAATTTTGTTGACATAACATGGTAATGTAAGGTTTTTTTTTTTTTTTTTACTTTTATTGTGGTGAAAACATACACAAGACATTTGCCTACAACTTCCACATAATGTAATTTTTTAAAAATCAAAATCAATGGAAAAAAAAGTCCATGGTAAACAAAATACCACATTTTTAAATAAATAACAAGGATAAGTATTCTTTTATTTAATTGCAGGCTCCAGGACTTTCTTCTGCAGTGGTGCTGGGTGGCTTTGAACTACCAACCTTCTGGTGAGTTGTCCTGAATCCATTGGGGTCCCTGGGTTAGACCGATGTCATGTACTACCCATGGTGTTCCTCATTATCAAGTCTGTGGTTTTCTTTGTTCCATCTAGACCTCACGTAGGTGACCAACCATCCCAGTGTGCTCAGGACTGAGAGGTCCCCTGGAACTTTCCTAAGGGGACATTGACCTTTCAGTGCTTACATTGGGACGAAAACTCAAAAAACAAAAAAACCTCACTGCCATCGAGTGTTGGGGGACATCATGCTCAATCAGCACACATAGTTCATAAAAATTTTGTTGTACATCCTGCTTTGGTGAGTGGTGACTGGGGTCTTAAAAGCTTTTGAGCAGCCATCTAAGATGCAACTCTTGGTTTCTTCTCATCTGGAGCAAAGAAGAGTGAAGAAGGTCAAGGTCATCTGGAAACAATTAGTCCAAAGATACGATGGACACGACAAGAACCTCAGCCTCCATGACCCGAGACCAGAACTAGATGGTGCCCAGCTACCAATGCCAACCACTCGGAAAGGAATCAAACCTGGAGATCCTGGATAGAGTGAAAGGAAAAATAGAGAACAAAATGAAAAAATACAAAAATGACCAGAATTGCTGGTTGGAGAGAGACTGGTGGAACCCCTGAGACTATGGCCCCGGGTTACCCTTCAGAGCTAGAAATGACTCACTTATGTGGATTGGCTCTCGGCCCAACAGTAGAAAGATCGACATGCAGAACACCTACCCCAGGAGGTTGATGCACACACCTACTTTAGGGAGGTATACCCCTTGGATCAATCAAGCCATGAGACACCAGAGGGGTAGAACTCCTCACACACGGGGAAAGCTGGACAGACAGGAATGTGTGGATGAGAAGGGCACAGGAAGGGGGTGATCACAGAGGGGAGAGGAGAGGAGTTTTTATGGTTGGGGACGGTATTGAAGGCCGTGAAATCAGATGTGCTGAACTGTTGAATGTCAAACAAGTTTGCTATGTGAATGTGTACCCAAAAAAACCAAACTCACTGCCATTGAGTGGATTCCAACTCATAGCAACCCCCAATGGGTTTCTGAGGTGGCAAATTATGACGGAAGTAGATGGCCCTATCTTCCTTCCACAGAATGGCTTGTGAGTTTGAACCACTAATCTTCTGGTTAGCAGTCAAACGTGTTAGGTACTATGCTACCAGAGCTCCCTAAAGTGGGACAGTCTCCGGAAATCGGGTGACAATGGCAGAGAAAGAAGGAACTGGTCTTTTGCTCTTCTGCACCCCAAGCCACTTAACAGCAGTTGGTAGTTATTATTGACTGAACCTGCCCTTTTTGGCATTGCTCTAGGCGGGCGCTCAGTACACCCCTGTTTTGGTTACCTCTAGTGCCACTCTAACAGAAATATACCACAAATGGGAATGGCTTGAATAAACAGGAGTTTATTCTCTTACAGCTTGGAGGCTAGAAATCCAAGTTCAAAGTGCCAGGCTCTAGGGGCTGGGTGAAAGCCACTTGACCTTGGGCTTCAGCTCTGCCTCTTGCTCCTGTCCCACCGGAGCTAGAGGTGGCAGCTACTGGCTTCTGAGGATGACAAATGCAAGGCTGACAAGTGAAAAGGAACAGTCCCAATATTACCAAACGACACGGCAGGCCATTGACTGAAGTCCATTGGAAGTCCCAAGATTGCCAGAGCATGGTAGGCTGCTGAACAATGACTCAGCTACGTGCAGGGTTCAAGCGTGCCGTAAGCTGGACACCTTCCTCAAAGTTGCTTCTTATATGCTGGAAGCAGACCACATACCCAAAGCAGCTACTCAGCTGGTCCGGTAGATTCCACCATGGAGTTAATTACCAGTCTCACCATGGGGAATAACTACATCCAGCTGCCCAGCCACTCAACCGGCCTCAGCCAAGCTGACACACAAACTTAACCACCACAACCTCTATTCAGTGGCTTATCTCAGGCTAAAGGTGACCCAGCCAGGGCTTACTGCAAATCTCCATTGCTCAAGCACTGGGCCTGCTGGTCTCCTGAGTCTTCACCTGCTGCTCAGCCCTATCAACCCCCTGAGGGCCCGGAAAAGCCATCCAACTGTGGGTTGATTTGCCTGCAACCAGCACAGGAGGCTGCCTCCTCCTTTTTGAACAGGCAGACTCTCTACCCCAAAAAACATTCTGGGCCTTGTGCCCAAAGGGTCATTTTGCTTCTAGGATCATTACTGCACGCCCTCAGCTTGAAATATGTTCAAGAAAACATTTCCGACAGGCCACTAAGAAGCTAATACTACCAAGTGGGTGAAGGCCCCTGACTCGGACCTCTTTGGGCCTGAGTTTTTGCATCGACCAAGTGAAAGACATAAGTGTTCTGGGTGGGAACAGAGTGCCTTTGTTAGAATCAGTTTCCTCATCTGTAAAATTGGCATCATGATAGATTTTATGGCCGTTGTGAAGTTTAAAGAGGATAACGTATGTAAATTGCCTTGCACAGTGCGTTGTGGGGGATGGTACATTAGTCCCCCGACCCCCACCCCCTTCTCTTTAATTAGGAGCTCTGGTGGTGCAGTGCCCAAAGCATTTGATTGCTAACCAGTGAGTCAGCAGTTTAAGCCCACCAGCTGCTCCATGGAGGAAGATGGGGCAATCTACTTCTGTAAAGATTGACAGCCTCAAAACCCAATGGGGGTCGCTGTGAGTCAGAATCAACTCAATGACAGTGAGTTTCGTTTTTGTGAGATTTTTTGTTTATTTGTTTTTCTTTAATTAATCTCCTCTAAATCTGGTGGCCTAAGACATTTGACTACTAACCAGAATGTTGACAGTTCAAAGCCATTGGTCACTCCACGGAAGGAAGATGGGGCAATCTACTTCCATAAAGATTTCCCACCCTGGAAACTCAGTGAGGGTTGCTATGAGTCAGAATTGACTTGATGGCAGTGAATTTTGAGTTTTTTTTGTTGCTGTTTTAAGTTTGAAATTCAGTGATTTTATGATTCCACTTTTGAGGTCAGTTGTCACAGATGGGTTGTTCACTTATTCATTCAAAAATTTTTTATTGTTCACTTGCTATATGCTAGGTTCTAAGTGCTAAGAATACGGTGATGAGGAAGGACCTGGGAAGTAAACAACACAAATGGTTCCCAAACTCCCAGTGACACAAAGAAACCAACCAAACCAAACCCACTGCCATCAAGTCAATTCCGACTCATAGCAACCCTATAGAACAGAGTAGAGCTCCCCCATAGGGTTTCCAAGGCTGTAAATCTTTATGAAAGCCATCTTTCTCCCATAGAGCAGCTGGTGGGTTCAAACTGCTGACCTTTCAGTTAGCAACCATGTATTTAACCATCATGCACAATACAAAAAAAAGACCTAGCAAAAAGACCACTGATGAAATGCACCCCCAAGTCAGAAATCATGCCTTTTATGATGGTTTCCAGGATCCCTGGTGGCATAATGGTTAGATGCTCAGCTATTAACTGAAAGGTTGGCAGTTTAAACCCACCCAACAGCTCCACAGAAGAAAGATCTGGCAATGTGCTTCTATAAATATTACAGCCTAGAAAATAGGGGAGGAACTCTGGTAACGTAGTGCCTAAGGCACCTGACTGCTAACCAGAAGGCTGGAGGTTCAAACCCACCAGCCACTCCTTGGAGGGAAGGTTGGGCAATCTACTTCCATAGTGATACTGCCTCGGAAACCCAAGGAGGGGTTGCTATGAGTCAGGTCCAACTCAACGGCACATAACAACAACAACAGAAAATAGGGGCAGTGGTACCTTGTCACGTGGAGTGACATGAGTCAAAAACTGACACAATGGCCACCTCATAACAGTGCATCAAACAATTCTGAGTAGATGCTACTTAGCAGGTGGTCACAGTTCTCCCCTGTGGCTGCTATTCTTGTATTTTAAACACCTGCTGCCCTGTCCAGGATGTTAACATTTACTTTGGGCTTTATGTCAATGTCATTTATAAAGAAAGCCAGCTGTGGGGCTTTTCTCTTCCAACATTGCCCCTGAATTGTGTTTGGTTGATAAGAAAATAAACACCACTCACTAGATAGTACCAGGAAAGCCTTCAAGACTGGCTTGAGTAGAACTCTTCTGCTTAAGGTCAAGGGTTGACTTCATCTCCTTGCT
>NW_006921784.1:4506548-4508470 GCF_000298275.1 Orycteropus afer afer
TGCAGAAGCAAGACTGGGCAATCTACTTCCATAAAGATTTACTGTCTCAGAAACACAGTGGGGATCACTATGAGTCAAAATCCACTCGATGGCAATAGGTTTTTTTTTTTTTTTTTTTGGTTTAGTGTTGCTTTTCAGGAGCTCTGGTGGCACACTGCCTATGACAGTTGACTGCTAACCAGAAGATTGATGGTTCAAATCCACCAGCCACTCTGCAGAAGCAAGACTGGGCAATCTACTTCCATAAAGATTTATTGCCTCAGAAACCCAATGGGGGTCGCTATGAGTCAGAATCCACTTGATGGCAGTGGGTTTGGATTTTTGGTTTAGTGTTGCTTTTATCCTCTTCCTTAGACCCCTTTCTTTCTATTTATTTCATGTTTGTTGAGAATATACACAGCAGAATATACACCAATCCAACAATTTCCACACGTACAATTCAGTCATGTTGATGACATTCTTGGAGCTGTGCAACCATTCTCACCCTTCTTTTCGAGTTGTTCCTCCCCCATTAATATGCACTCACTGCCTCCTAAGCTTCCTACCTCACCTGCTGAGTTGCTGTTGTCAATCTGATCCCATATAGTTAGTTCTTTAAAAAAGTACAATGCTCAAGTCAGACATTCATTACTAATTAAGTGAAGCTACTGTTTGGTTTAAGAACACTTTAGGGGATGTAATTGGTTTAAGGTTTAAAGCTTATCTCAAGGCAATGGTTTCAGAGATTTATCCAGCTTCAATAGCTTCAGAAAGTCTAGATTCCATGAGAATTTGAAATTTTTTTTCTCATTTCCCCCTTTTTAATCAGGATTCTTCTGTAGAATCTTTGATCAAAACGTTCAGTAATGCTGGCCAGACACCATCCAGTTCTGGTCTCATGGCAAAGAAGGTAGTTGTTCATGAAGTTTGTTAGTTACACATTGCATGTCCTCCTATTCCTGACTCGCCTTCTCCCTGGAGGCCTTGCTAATGATTCTCTGCTTCTGGGATTTCACCCAATGGTTAAAAACCGATGAGCCATAAACAGTAAAGGTAGACGGTAAGCAGATTAGTGGTTGCCAGGGGTTGGGGCAGAAAAGGATGGGGAATGACTGCATAATGGTTATGTACAGGGTAGTCTTTCAGAAGGGATGAAAATGGTTTAGAACTAGGAACAAGTGATAATCACACAACATTGTAAATATACGAAATTCTACCCTTCAAAATATGAACTCAGAAGGCAAACACAGGTATATGGGTGGACAGAAGGGTAGACAGGCTGAACTATTAGGTATGTCTATGCAGCGAGGAGTGTACCCAAGACCACGTATAGGGTTGGCAGACAATGGTACAGAAGTGTATTTGTATGATCTGTAAGAATTCCCAGCTATATAATAGAGCTGACAAGGGACAAGGTTGTACTCATTTCTTGGTCACAGCCAGTGACCCAGAGGGACCAAGTAGTTGAACCAGTGGGCTCAGGACCATGGTCACAAGGGACATCAAGCTCACTTGGCATAACATACTACACAAAACATTGTTCCACCTCCTACTTTGGTGAGTAGCGACCGGAATTTTAAAAGCTTGCAAGCAGCCATCTAGATGCAACGATGGGTCTCTCCTTATCCAGAGTAAAGAAGAATGAAGAAAACCAAAGATTCATGGAAACAATTAGTGCTGGCAACTGGTACACCATGCAATCCGCAGCCTATATGACTATGAGACGAGAAGAACTAGATGGTGCCCAGCTACCCCTGTCAACCACTCAGAGGGGGATCCATGTAGGAGATCCTGGATAGACGGAGAACAATGCGGAACAAAACTCAAAATCATTTGAAAATAAAAAGTGGGGGGACCAGGTTTGCTGGTCTGATAGAGCCTGGTGGAACCACTGAGACTATGGCCCCTAGCTGCCCTTCAGGTCTGGAATTGAACCCACACCT
>NW_006921784.1:4508595-4510671 GCF_000298275.1 Orycteropus afer afer
AAGAAGGCCTGTGTGTGCGCAGGGAGACAGCTCAGGGGGCAGGAGTGCATGGAGGGAAGGACACAGGGAAGAGGTAACTATGGGGAGGAAGTGGGAGGAGAGCTGTTGCACTGTGGGAAATTGTAGTCAATGTCATGAGACAAAGTGTATGTGAACTGCTGTATGGAAAGTGAATTTGCTCTGTAAATTTTCACCCAAATCCCAATTAAAAAAAAAAAAAGAAAAACAAAAAACTGCGGCATTCCCAAAGCTATCATTAATCCCAACCTCACCTTCAAATAAACCATACCTGTAAGAAGTAAAAACTAATAAATAAATAAACAAACAAACAAATAAATAAATAAATACAAATGAACTCACTTCCATGTATTGGCTTTCAACCCAACAGTAGAAAGAGCTACATGCAGAACACCTACCCTAGAGAGATGTACCCACCTACCCCAGGAGATGTACCCCTTAGATCAATCAGCCATTTAGAAAATAAAAAAGGATCAATCAGCCAAGAGACATCACAGGGGCAGCATTCACATAGAGGGAAAGCTGGACAGACAGGAATTCATAGATAAGAAGGACACAGTCACAGAGAGGGGGTAGCCACTGGGAGGAGATGAGAGGAGAGTTTTTTATGGTTGGGGATTGTAATCAGGGATTGAAATCAAATGTGCATGAACTGTTGAATGTAAAACAAATCTGCTTTGTAAATTTGCACCCAAAGCACAATTTAAAATAATAATAATTAATTTTATGTTATGTGAATATGACCTCAGTGGAAAAAAAAAAACACACACTAGGTTGAGTGAAAGATACCAGATACAAAAGAGTACAACATGTATGAATCTACTTATATGAAGTTCAAGAACAGATTAAACTACTCTACAGTGATGGAAGTCAGAAGGGTGGTTGCAGTGGGGGTTAGGATTGGACAATGGTGCAAGGGAACTTTCTGGGTGTTGGAAATCTTCTACATCGTGTTTTGGGCATTTGTTATAGAGTGTATTCATTCCCTAGGGCTGCTGTAACAAAACACCACAGATTATCAGCATCTGGGTGATTTAATAGGAGCTCTGGTGGTGTCATGCCTAAGGCATTTGACTGCTAACCACAAGGCTGGTGGTTCAAACCCACCAGCCACTCCTCTGAAGATTGGGTGTTCCGTAGTGATATCGCCTCAGAAACCCAAGGAGGGGTCACTATGAGTTGGATCCTACTTGACAGCAGTGAGTTTTTTTTTGTAGGAGGGGTGATTTAATAAGAATAGAACTTGAACTCACTCCTGTGCCTTCCAGCCAAACAATAGACAGGCATCTAGGGCGAACATTTACACCAGGTAGATACACTCCTTAGAATGATCAATCATGGGAGAACAGAAGGGCAGTATTTGCACAGGGAGATAGCTCAGGGGGCAGGAACGCATAGGAAAGAAGGACACAGGGAAGAGGTAACTACAGGGAGGAAATGGGAAGAGAGCTGACACTTTGTGGGGAATTGCAGTCAATGTCATGAAACAAAAGGTGTATGAACTACTCTATGGAAGATGAATTTACTCTGTAAACTCTTACCCAAATCACAATAAAAATTAAAAAAAAAAAAAAAAGAGAGAGAGAGAGAAATGTATTGTCTCCCAGTTCTGGAAGCTGGTGTCAGAATTCAGGGTGTTGGGTGGGCCGTGCTCTCTGGCTCTGGAGGAGAACGCTTCCTCGTCTCAGCAGGCGTCTGGGAGTCCCAAGTGTGCATTCTCTTGCAGCTGCAGGTATAGCTCAACTCCTGCTTCTCTTTCTCTGTCTCTGTATCTGTCTGTCTGTCTGTCTGTCTTTCTCTCTCTTCTTTTATAAGGAGCATTCAGATTAGATCAAGACTCAGTCTACCTCATGTTAACTTAACTTATAACTATCTTCAAAGACTCTAATTCCAAATAAGACAGGTACTGGGGTTGGGAGTTCAACATATCTTTTCTGGGGGACACAATTCAATCCGTAACACAGAGTACAGGGAATCCCCTACTCATGACCGGTTTCCGTTCTGATGACTCTATTCTAAGTCAGTTCTGATGTAAGTCTAATACCCTTTTTTTTTTTT
>NW_006921784.1:4511251-4520036 GCF_000298275.1 Orycteropus afer afer
AGAGAGAGAGAGAGAGAGAGAGAGAACCTCCCAGAACATTGTATTGTGCCACGCCCAACAGAAATAACCCAGGTGGATAGCTCCTCAGTTGCTCATAGAAAATCCCACCTTGGAGTTTACAAAGACTTATGGGTAGAAAAGCTACACTAAGTAATTTACTACACTGCACTGCTATATGGCAGTGTTTTAAACAGTAAACTATAGCATTGAATATCTTCACGTAATATGCGGGAATTATACCATCAGCAAATTGTGTGCTGCAATGTTGTATGGAGCACTTATTACTAATGATACATGTGTATGAAAAAGATAGTTGTAAGTGTGGTTTGTCATATCTTGAATACATTGTAAGTTAGGAACTACCTATATACAATTGTCAAAGTATGGTGAACTATATACAGTTAAAATCTGTACAATTTATCAACATCACTTATACCTCATTAAAAAATAACAATAAAAACTAAAAGAAAAAAAGTAAAGTCATCTCTCTCTCTCTCTCTCTCTTTTTTTAATTGTTACTGTGGTAGTTATGTTTGTGTGTCAACTCACCACTGGTCTTGTGAAGAAGTCCTGGTGACATAGTTAAGTGCTCAATCTCTAACTGACAGGTTGGTGGTTGCAACCCAGCCAGGGACCCGTGGAAGAAAGACCCAGTGGTCTGCTTCTGTAGTGATGATGGACTGGAAAACCCTGTGGGGCAGTTCTTCTCTGACGCATGGGGTAGGTATGCATTGAGATCGACTCAACAGCACCTAACAACAACACGGTCGTATTACTTCTCTACATAACTTCATCTCAAAGAACCACATATACTTTGTGCTAAAGGCACCTCTTCCAAAGCAAGACAGTGAGTTCCACCTTCTCCCAAGAGGGACTTTGACAAACTCATTCATGGTCTGGGCTTTAGACTCAACTCAACTCAGATGGTCCAGATTTGCATCAACCGTTTGACGCTTTCCTCATCTATCTGCATCTTGTTAGTTGTGTGATTCTGGGTAAGTTGCCTAACCTCTTCCAGGCAAGACTTCCTCTTGGTGTAAAGCAGGGATGATCATAACCTTGTAAAACAGGACCATGTGAGTTAACCTACGGAGCACAGCATGTTTTACTTTCCTAAACTTGACTCTTTTGATTTTCCCTGGTTTTCCTCATCCAGGGCTTAGACTTTGTTCGCCTGTATTCCATACCCTACAGCTCCAGCCACCCATGCCCAGCCCAGCATGGGAGCCCTGGCCTGGGCAGAACCCAGGATCCACCTATATGGACGGGAGGAAAAGTGACCCTGAGAAAATTGCCTCGTGTCTTGAGTCTCAGATGCCTTATGGGTAACTTAGAGGGCAATTATTCATATCCTGCAGATTTAAAGCATAATGCAATTAGAACTGAGAATGGTGCCTAGCAGACCTACGGAAACCGCCAGCCAGAGACAAATGGAAGTAAAATTTCAAGCAACATCAAGAAACTGTAGCTGATGAGCTAGTGTGGCATGGAGAAGGGCAGCAGAAGTCAGCAAAGACTTCTGGGAAAGCTTTTAATTTCAACAGTTACTAAGGAAAAGAACATCTGTGCCCATAACGGTATGGTCTTCTACACTCGTCCTGGAGCCCAGAGTGCCTTTTGGCCACATCCAGGGACACGGACACACACCATCTTTAAGTGGGAAATACTGTATCCATCCGGGATTCCTTTTCCTGGTTCTCCATTCCGCTCTCATCCTCTTCAGAAAGTCCAGAGCTCTCCCAGCCATGGCCATGACCTGCCACATGCTATCAGACTTCTGGTCTTCCTTTTGATTGTCAATATTTCCCTCTCTGGTAGTGTAGTGCCTAAGGAACTTGACTGCTAACTAGAAGGCTGGCGGTTCAAACCCACCAGCCACTCCTTGGAAAGAAGGTTGGGCAATCTACTTCCGTAGTGATACTGCCTCGGAAACCCAAGGAGGGGTCCCTATGAGTCAGGTCTGACTCAAAGGCACATAACAACAACAATTCCTACTGAAGGAACTCTGATGGTATAGAGTGCCTAAGGCATTTGACTGTTAACTAGAAGGTTGGTGGTTCAAACCCACCAGCCATTCTGCTGAAGGAAGACTGGGCAATCCACTTCTGTAAAGATTTACTACATCAAAAACCCAAAGGGGGTCGCTATGAGCCAGAATTGACTCAATGGCAGTGAGTTTGGTTTTTGGTTTTTGGAATTCCCACTGACATCCCTGATTGTATGATTCGTTTAGTAACATCTCTTCATTTCACTGTAAGAAAATTAAGAACAGCTTCTAACTATGACGTTCATGACTATATTTAACTTTCACAGGCACTTTAGCTGGTTGTTTATTTAAAGGACCGCTTGGAGGGCTGTATATCTTTAAACCACATTAAGGTATTTGACTTGGATCTTTTTTTCTTGGGAAGCTGGTACTTTACTGATTCCAGACTTTCAAAATTGCAGTTAAGTATGAGGGTTTTTTTTTTTTTTTTTTGAATTGTGATTTGGATGAAAGTTTACAGAGCAAATTCTTTTTTTTTTTTTTTTTTTGAATTGTGATTTGGATGAAAGTTTACAGAGCAAATTCATTTTCCATATACAGCAGCTCACACACATTTTGTTTTACGACATTGATTGCAATCCCCATAATATAACAGCTCTCTTCCCACTTCCTCCCTGTGTCCTTCTTTCCTCTATGTCCCTGCCCTCTGATCTGTCTCCCTGTGCAAACACTTCCCTTCTGATCTCCCATGGTTGATTGTTCTAAGGAGTGTACCCCCCTGGTATAAATGTTCACCTTATACACCTGCCTATTGTTTGGCTGGAAGCCACAGGAATGAGTTCAATTTCAGGCCCAAAGGGTGATGAGAGGCCATATTCTTTGGGGTTTCACCAGTTTCTATCAGACCAGTTAGCCTGATAGTATGATTTTTTTTTAACGGGATTGCACAACATGGTGAATGTAATTAATGCCCATAAATTGTACACATAAAAGTGGTTGACTTGGCAACTGTTTTGTTATATATATCTTACGCCCCTTCCCCAACACACACACAAGGTGGGGGATGGGTGATTCATAAAGATGAATCTGCCCGTTTTCAATTTTCCAAGGAAGAATATTTACCAAGGAACAATCTATTAACAACAAAAATCTGTTAACAACAAACAAACAAAAAAAACTCAACTGAGTCAAGTTGGATCCGCCTTGGGTTTCTGAGGCGATATCTCTACCAAAGTAGACTGTCCAATCTTCCTTCTGAGGAGTGGCTGGTGGGTTTGAACTGCCAACTTTCAGGTTAGCAGTCAAACGCCTTAGGGACTACGCCACCGGAGCTCCCAACCAAAATAACAGGAAGGATATTATTTCACAATATAGAATGGTCTTTTTAACTTTAGTATATTATGTGTTTTGAAAAATGTCCCACTTTGGGCTTATTTTTCTCCTCTCTCTGCTCTTACGGTTCAGCCACCCAGAACCGATACACAAAGACATATTTCGATGGCACCACAAAGAGCTGTAGCGCCATCTAGTGTCCAGATGTTCTCATTGTACATGCAAATGAGGGCTATTCTACTCCTCAGTTTCAAAAAATGGTCAACTCACAGTTTCCCCATAAGCATTTTGTGGAAATTTTGATATTAATTTTTAAAATATTCATCCAAACTTGGAATTTAAAATATTTGTTTTTCTTAGGCATCATTGAGTATATTTCAACTAATAGCAACCCCTTAAGGCTATAAATAGAACTCCCCCAGGAGGTTTTCGAGGTTGCACTCTTTATGCCAAATAAAATTCTATCATGTGATCTCCAGCGTCATTTCTATCACCAAGGCCCTATCCTTTCACCATACTTATTCAATCGGCACGCTGAGCAAATAATCCAAGAAACTAGATTATACGAAGAAGAACGTGTCTTCAGGAATGGAGGAAGACTCATTAACAACTTGTGATATATAGACGACACAACTTTGCTTGCTGGAAGTGAAGATGACTTCTTGAAATACTTATTGATGAAGATCAGATCAAAGATTACAATCTGCAGTGGGGATTACACCTCAACATGAAAAAAAAAAAAAAAACCAAAAACCACACAACTGGACCAATAAACCACATTACGATAAATGAAGAAAAGATTGAAGTTATCAAAGATTTCATATTACTTGGACTCATAAATTAACACCCATGGAAGTGCAGTCAAGAAATCAGACGTTGTATTGCACTGGGAAAATCTGTTGCAAAAGACCTCTTTAAAGTGTTGAAGAACAAAGACATTACTTTGAAGACTAATGTGCATCTAACCCCAGCCCTGGTATTTTTAATCACCTCATATTCGTGTGAGAGCTGGATAATGGATAAGGAAGACTAAAGGAGAGTTGATGATTTTCAGTTGTGTTGTTGGTATTGAATACTGAAAGTACCATGGACTGCCAGAAGAACTAACAAATCTGTCCTGGAGGAAGTGCAGCTGGAATGCTCCTTGGAAATGAGAAGAGCTAGACTTTGTCTCACCTACTTTGGTCATCTTGTCAGAAGGGACCATTCCCTGGAGAAGGATGTCATGCTTGGTAAGGTGGAAGGTCAGTGAAAAAGGGGAAGACCCTCAACAAGATGGACTGACACAGTGGCTGCAACAATGGGCTCAAGCAGAGCAAGGATTGTGAGGCTGGTGCATGACCAGGCGGTGTTTCCTTCAGTTGTACATAGGGCCACTATGAGTCAGAGCCGACTCAATGGCTTCTAACAACAGCAACAACCACAACATTCTTCATGGGATCAGATTGCCAGGTCTTTCTCCCATAAGGCTGCAAGGTGGGTTCAAACCACAAACCTTTGAGTTAACAGTCAAGTGCTTCACTGTTGCACCACCAGGGCTCTCTATGACTCAAAGGATTGCCTCAATGAAGACTGAGTTTCTAGTCATCGAATTGGGATTTAGGACATTGTTTACAAGTCAGATAGGCGCAGGTTAGAGCTTTGTGTCTGGGTGACTGTGGGCAAGTTATTTAAATTTTGTGACTGTCACTTTCTTCTTATACAATGGAGATAACAGCAGTGGACAGAGTTGTTTTGAGGATAATGGAGAGTGTGCTTATCATGTACTTGCCACTGATGCTACTTTTCCTGATGGGTAGTAGGTCCTGAGTAATGACTTGCTATTGATACGTGTAATGCTTGTAGAAAGAGTAGTGGTCCAAAGGAGGAACATTTATATCAGGTAGATACACTCCTTAGAACGATCAATCGTGGGAGAACAGAAGGGCAGTGTTTGCACAGGGAGACAGCTCGAGGAGCAGGAATGCACAGGAAAGAAGGACACAGGGAAGAGGTAACTACAGGGAGGAAGTGAGAAGAGAGCTGACACTTTGTGGGGAATTGTAGTCAATGTCATGAAACAAAATGTATATGAACTGCTGTATGGAAAATGAATTTGCTCTGTAAATTTTCACCCACATCACAATAAAAATTGGGAAAGAAAAAAGAGCAGTAGTCCAGGCAATGGAATAAACCTGTTCAAAGAGGCCTAAGGAAAGGCTTATGATAAGATGCTTGAACATTGTGTCAGAAAACCTTCAGTTCCATGCAATAATATCTTATCGTTTTTATGTATAGAGTTAGCATGCATCTTTACTATATGTTTTGATATTTGTTTATATTGATGTCTAGATATTTTCATTTTGATGCTATTGTACATGGTACTTTTTAACATTTCACGTGACTGACTTCTCACTTGTATGAACAAGTACGTTTTTTCCTTTTTTTTTTTTTTTAAATTGTGATTTGGGTGAAGATTTACAGAGCAAATTCACTTTCCATATAGCAGTTCATATATACTTTGTCTCATGTCATTGACCACAGTTTACCACAATGCAATAGCTCCCCTCCCAGCAGACCCATAAACTATTTTCAAAGGCATCAAAGCTCTAAATGTGAAAAGCAAACTGTTTTCGTTCTTTACTGCTGTTATGTGCCATCGAGTCGGACCCGACTCATAGCGACCCCTCCTTGGGTTTCTGAGGCAGTATCACTACAGAAGTAGATTGTCCCATCTTCCTTCCGAGGAGTGGCTGGTGGGTTTGAACTGCCAGCCTTCTGGTTAGCAGTCAAGTGCCTTAGGCACTATACTACCAGAGCTCCTTTGGTTCTTTAGTGCTGCTCTAACAGAAATACCACAAACAGGTGGCTTTAACAAACAGGGATTTATTCTCTTACAGTTTTGGAAGCCAGAAGTCAGAACTCAAAGTGCCAAGGTCTAGGGGTGAAAGCCCCTCAACCTTGGGCTTTAGCTCTGCCTCTTGCTCCCAGCCCACTGAAGCTAGAGGCTTCTCTTAACTCAGGCAGCTGCTGGCTGCTGAGGCTGACCAACTCAAGGTCGGCAAATAAAATGGCACAGTCCCAGGATTACCAAACTACATGGCAGGCCACTAGTTCATGTCCAGAGACAGTCCCAAGATCGGCAGGAAACATGGCAGGCTGCTGCATGAAGACTCAGTTGCATGCAGGCTCAAGCATGCCAAAAAGCTGCAGGCCTTCCTCAAAGCTTCTTCTCATATCCTGGAAGCAGACCACATCCCCAAGGCAACTACTCAGCTGCTCCAGTAGATCCCACCATGGAGTTGATGACCAGTCTCATCATGGGGAATAATGATGCATTAGGATATATCCAGCTGCCCAGCCACTCAAAACCAGGCCTAGCCAGGAGACTTCTGATAAGATGGAGGAATAGGCAGACAAGCAACACAGACTCTCTTCAACAAAGAAAAGAAAAACCAATTGGCAGAGATACAGAAGATAATCCTGGAACCCTGAAGCTTTGAAAGGAACTATACAGAAGTAGATTAGGCACCAACTAGTGGAAAAACCTGAATGAAAACAGTGAGTACACAGATGGTCGGAGCTGCGAACTGTGAGCTACTCTGACGGAACCAACAGCCTGAATATTTCCAAGTGGTGTTGGGACCTGAGAATTGACCTAAAGATCAGTCCCAGTCACCAAGGGCTGCAGGGACAACTGCTCTGGTGGCCTGTGACTAGGAAGGGAAACAGCAAGGAGGGACACCAACCTGAGCTGTGGACTTTCTGCTGTCCAGAGGGTGTAGCCATTTTGATTGCTTACACATGGCAGCCATTTTGGATATTTAAAGTGACCAAGGGTGCAAATACGGCGGATAGGTTTCAGTGGAATCTTCGATGTCTTCATCTTTGGTTTTAGTAGTTGGAGTGTTAGTCTGAAAAATAGTAGTATTCACTGGTCCTCCTGGTAGGCATATGGATATTATTCTATCACTGACAGCATTGTACTTTAGGATAGAGCTTTTCTTTTTCTTTTTTTTTAATGCACTTTATTGAAGTATGATTTATGTACAGTGAAATACAAAAAACAAGTGACATGGGTCGATGCATTTTTTTTTTTTTTTTTTTTTGCAGTGTTCCCTCCCCTCCCCTGCCATCCCTGGCAACCAACAAAGAAAGTTTCCCTCCAAATGACTTGTCCAAGGTAACACAACAAGTCAGCAGACAAGCTGGGACTTAAGTGTAGGCCTCCTACCATTTAGGCTGTGGCTCTTCCTCTCTGTACATGGACTCAATGGACTCCACACATGTATTGGTCTCAAACGGACCTTGTAGCAGGATAGTATTTCTAGGCTATTTTTCTCTTCTGAACAAAAATTCGGTCTACACCTCGTTTTCCTCCTTCTGGATGTCCATTTGTCATTCACAGGTATTTTATTACCTGTACAATATGCCTCCCTAAACACATATGTCATCCGTGACAGGTACAAAAGTGACAGATCCCAGATTTCAAGAGCAATCCAGCCCTAGTCCCTTTGATGGAAGTCTGTGTCTCTAATTAGCCTGGTAAAAAGCTTGGTTTTGTGGGTTTAAGGTTTCAGAAGAGGTCTTTCTGCATCAACCCTATTATCTAATGGCAGAGACTGTAATAGCAGAATCTGTTCCAATGTTCTGATTGTACTGCCCCCTAGTGTAAGGAACAAGTACAACATGCTAGGAGAGTTGGAACCGCTGAGACTATGGCCCCTAGCTGCTCTTCAGGTCTGGAATTGAACCCACACCTGTGGCTTCCAGCCAAACAAAAGACAGGCATATGAATTGAACATTTACCTGAGGTAGATACACTACTTGGAGAGAACAATCATGGGAGAAAGAAGGGCTGCTTATGTACAGGGAGACAGCTCAGGGGGCAGGAGTTTATGGAGGGATGGACACAGGGAAGAGGTAACTATCAGGAGGAAGTGGGAGGGGAGCTGTTGCATTGTGGTAAATTGTAGTCAATGTCATGAGACAAAGTTGTGTGAGCTGCTATATGGAAAGTGAATTTGCTCTGTAAACTTTCACCCAAATCACAATTTAAAAAAAAAGAAACACACACACACACACACACACACACACACACATGACAAGTCTTTCCTTTTTAAGAATGTAAATTATTTGAAGCAGAACCTTTGGGTTATAAATTGAGTACTCTGAGAATTAACAAGTGGTAATGGCAATGACCCATCATTCATCTGTCAGTTTGCCATACTTTGGTGGCTTGCATGTTGCTGGAAGCTATGTGAAGGAGCTCTGATGGCACAATGGCTAAGTGTTTGGCTGCTCACCTAAAGGCTGGCAATTCGGACCAACTAAGAGGCTCTTTGGGAGAAAGCCTGGTAATCTGCTTCCATAAAGATTACAGCATAAAAAATTCTATGGGGCAGTTCTACTCTGTAACATGGAGTCACTATGAATTAAGTATGAATTAAGTTGAAAATCAACTTGAAGGCACCCGTGACAACAACA
>NW_006921784.1:4525916-4527943 GCF_000298275.1 Orycteropus afer afer
GTCATCAAGTTGTACATTTACAATGTGCACACTTTTCTGCATGTATGTTAACCTTTAATTTAAAAAGTTTACTTAAAAATGTGATGTCTCTCAAATTAAAACATCAAAATGACTTATCATCTCTCCCCAACATGAATAGCAAAGTTCAAAAAAGAAAAGAAAACAACAAATATTGGTGGGGGAGTGGAGAGGATGGAACCCTCATACATTGCTGGTGGGACTGTAAAATGGTTTGTCCCACTCCTGTGGAAAACAGAATAAAACCAAACTCACTGCCGTTGAGCCAATTTGACCCACAGCGACCCCTCCTTGGGTTTCCGTGGCAGTATCACTATGGAAGCAGATTGCCCAACCTTCCTTCTGAGGACTGGATGGTGCATTTGAACCACCAGCCTTCTGGTTAGCAGTCAAATGCCTCAGGCACTATGCCAGCAGAGCTCCTTGGAAAACAGTATAGTGCTTCCTTTAAAAAGCTTGAAAAAGAAATACCACATGATTCAGCAATCCCACTAGTAGGTACATATCCTAGATAAACAAGAACCGTGAACAGATATATGCACACCCATGTTCATCAATGGGGAAATGGATCAACAAACTATGGTACATACACACAATGGAATACTATGCAAGGTTAAAGACCAATGATGAATCTGTGAAACACATCTCATAACATGGATGAACATGGAGCCCATTGTGCTGAATGAAGTTAGTCAATCACAAAAGGACAAATACCACGATTGTGAAAAGTCAGGAGAAGAGTTTCACAAAAAGGAAATATTCTTTGATGGATACTGGGGTGGCGGGAGGGTAAACCCCTAAGTAAATGATAGACACATATTAACTCGCATGAAGAAAAAAAAATATTGTATCTTTGACCCAGAAACTTTGCTTTTGGGAGTTAAATTTAAGGGAGGAAAATCAGAGTCATTTAAAAAAAATAGTATATGCATATGTTCGTGTTAGTATTATTTCTAGCAGCAAACAGAAGGGAAGGAAACATGGAAGAAAGAAGTACATGAAGAATCACTTCTTTTCTCTATTGCATTTTGGGCTTCTAAACTTTGAATGTAAGCCTTTTTGGTGGTGTGTTCTCCTGTGCAGTTGTTGTTAGTTACAAGTCAATTCCAGCTCTTGGTGACCCAGGTGTGGAGAGTAGAATGGCTCCATAGGGTCTTCACGGTGCCCTTTCAGAAGCAGGTGGCCAGGCCTGTCTTCCAAGGTACCTCTGGATGGTTCGAACTGCCAACCTTCAGTTAGTAGTCTCGAGCATTTAAACATTTGTGTCACCCAGGGTACCACCTTGCATACCTGGGGTCCTGTCATCATTAGGAAGTAATAAACAACAACAACAACAAAAAAAAACCTTAACTCACTGCCATTGAGTTGATTCTGACTCACAGCAACCCCTTTTGGGTTTCTGAGGTGGTAAATCTTTATGGAAGTAGATTGCCCAGTCATCCTTCTGTGGAGTGGCTGGTGGGTTTGAACCATCAGCCTTCTGGTTAACAGTCAAATGCCTTAAGGCACTACACCACCAGAGCTCCTTGTTGGGAAGCAGAGAGGAATGTTAAATTGGAGCAGGTCAATTACTTTCTTTTGTGAAGATTCCATAGTTGCATCATTTGAAGGTCACAGGTGAGTTTCCTGTGGGTCAAACACATTCATTTAAAATAAAAATTTGTTGTGGTAAAATATGTATAACATACAGTTTGTCATTTTAACTATTTTTAAGTGAACTGTTTGATGGCATTTATTACGTTCACCATGTTATGCAATCATTGACACTATCTGTTTCCAAAACTTTGCATCACTCCAAACAGAAACCGTACCCATTAAGCAATAACTCCCCATTCTCCCTTCATCTCAGCCCGTGGTAAACCTCCAAACTTTCTGTCTCTATGAATTTGTCTACTCTGGATATTTCCTATGAGTGGAATCATGCAATAATTGTCTTTTCATGTTTGGTTTATTTCACTTCATACAATGTTTCCCAGTTTTATCCAAGTATCAGAAATCTGTTTCTCATT
>NW_006921784.1:4528798-4533538 GCF_000298275.1 Orycteropus afer afer
GCTCTGGTAGCATCGTGCCTAAGGCACTTGACTGCTAACCAGAAGGCTGGCAGTTCAAACCCACCAGCCACTCCTCAGAAAGAAGGTTGGGCAATCTACTTCCTTAGTGCAACTGCCTCAGAAACCCAAGGTAGGGTTGCTATGAGTCGGGTCCAACTTGATGGCACATAATAACAACAACATATTTTCCTAAAGAATTTTATAGTTTTAACTCTTATATTTAGGTCATTGGTATATTTTTAATTAATTTTGTATGTGGTGTGAGGTAGGGGTCTAAATTTAATCTTTTACATGTGAAAATCCAGTTGTCATAGAACCATTTGTTGAAGAGACTATTCTTCCCCATTGACTAGACTTGGCACCCTTGTCAAAGATCAGTTGGCCATAACGCATTCATTTTTACATTTATGTCTGTTTCTTCCTCTTCTCATCTTCAAGTCTTACCAGCTGTTACCAGAAAGCTATTGGACCCTAGACTTCCCCCAGCTGCTTTTTCTGCAAGGAGCCTTTCTATAGGGAGCCACTGGAAGAGAAATGTCTCATACTGGCTCTGTAGCCTTGGCAAGTCCTTGAGCTGCTCAGAAACTTCTCTGTGCAATGGGGACTCATTCATTCAGCAGGTAACCCTTGAGCATCTGCTATGTGTATGCCCTGGAGTGTTGGACATGGTCCTATAGAGCTCATAGTCCATTGTGGAGACCAAATAATAAATAAGTAAACAAATAAGCAAGCACACATTTACATATAGTGATAAGCATTTAAAACAAAAGTATAGAAATCTGAGATGTAAAAGGGTCCACATGTAATTTGAGAGACTAGAGAAAACATCCTTGAGGTAGGGACTGACCTTCTGCTATTGTCTGCCTATCCACATTCTTAGAGGATCATGACACTGACCTAGTCATCATCATAAACTTTTGAACCTCAGTTTCCTCATCTAGATCAGTGATTTCAAACTTTTCCAGTAGGATAAACTTTCTTAATGCAGAAAATATTTATCTCCACCTGTGGTAGTTAAGGTTGTGTGTCAACTTAGCTGGGCCTGGTTGAGTGGCTGGGTAGCTGGTGGTAGTTATTCCCCATGATGAGACTGGCAATCAACTCCATGGTGGGATCTACCACAAGCAGCTGAGTAGCTACCTTTGGAATGTGGTCTGCTTCCTGTATATAAGGAGAAGCCTTGGGACTGGTCTCTAGCTTATGGCATGTTTGGACCCTGTATATAGCCATGTCATTGCTCAGCAGCCTGCTATGCTCTGCCAACCTTGGGACTTACAATGGACTTAAATAAATGGCCTGCCAGTGGTTTGGTAACATGAGGACTGTACCATTTTATTCGTCAACCTTGGGCCTCTCAGCCTCAGCAGCCAGCAATGTCTGAGTGAAGAAATGCCTCTAGCTTTAATGCGCCGGGAGCTGGAGGCAGAGCTGAAGCTCAAAGCTGAGGGGCTTTCACCCAGCCGCTGGAGCTTGGCACTTTGAACTTGGACTTAAAGCCTCCAAATTATAAGACTAAAGTCCTGTTTGTTAAGGCCATCCCATTTGTGGTATATTCTTGTCAGAGCAGCACTAGGGAACCAGAACACCACCCCAGTGCCACACAGAGTCATATAGGAGCTTGAGGAAAAACCAACAGTACAGATCCTGTCTTTATTTAAGATGGTGATGTTTTATTCATCATGGATTTTGTTGCATTGGGTTTTATTTGTTTAAATGTTGCATTGGAATATGATTGATCTTGTTGCCGAGTTTTCTGGTGGCCCCTTAAAGTCTGTGTCTGAGATGAGTGCCTTCTTTTCCTCACCCTGGTCCTGGGTCCTCTACCTCCATTGATAGTAGTTGTATTATCGATGAATTAAAGAAAAATCACAATGACCAAGTTACAAGGAATTTAGGAACATTTTGGGATGAACTGAGATTTAATGGAGTTCAGCTCTTCTCACCCTGGTGGCACAATGGTGAAGCATTGACTGCTAATGCTTTGAACCCACCATCCATTCTGTGGGGAGAAGACCCAGCAATCTGCTCCCGTAAAGATTACAGCCTTGGAAACCTATGGGGAAGTTCCACTCTGTTCTGTGGGGTTCCTATGAGTTCAGAATTGACTCAATGGCACCCAGCAACAACTCTTTTCCACACAACAAGAACAACTCTTTTCAAGGAGCTAGGTTGGGAACTGAGGAGGCTGGGGGCGGGGGATTTGGAAGATCCTTGAAGACCAAAGTGGGAGCTCCTGAGTGATGCTGAAGAGGGGGAAATGCCTGACTAAGCTCTATTTCCTGACTTGGGTGGTAGTTAAAAGGATGTGTGTCTTATAATAATTCACTAAGCTATACATTTGTGAGGGAGATCTGGTAGTATAGTGCCTAAGGCATTTGACTGCTAACCAGAAGGCTGGTGGTTCAAACCTACAAGCCACTCCTCGGAAGGAAGGTTGGGCAATCTACTTCCGTAGTGATACTGCCTTGGAAACCCAAGGAGGGGTCACTGTGAATCAGGTCCGACTTGACGGCACATAAACAATAACATTAACCTAAAGGTTGGCAGTTCAAATCCACCCAGGGATACAACATAAAAAAGGCTGGGTCCTCTGTTTCTGTAAAGATTGCAGCCAAGAAAACCCTAGACCGCAGTTCTACTCTGTAATACATGGGGTCACCGGGAGTTGGAATTAACTCAATGGCAACTGGTGTGGTTTGGTTTTGATGTCCAGAAACTGGCCTGGCAGTCATTGCTAGCCCATATTATTCTCCTTCTGAATGAAAACAATCTCACAGAATGCCAATATCAAACAAGGTCACTCTGAGACCATGATAAAATGAGACAGAACAAGGCCATGTCATCATTTTGCTTAAGCACAGACAAAAACAAGGTCACTGTGCAACCCACAGATACTAAACATCCCCTTCTCTTGGCTAATACATGAGTGGCTGCTACTTCTCTACCAACTACAGCTTTATCCTCTCTCTAGTCTGCCCTCTCTATAGACAAGATTTCTTGCGATACCCATAGAATTACCTCCGCTTTCTGACAGCACCCAATCTAGAGCAAACTCCTACTTCCTTTGACCCTCCCCCAACTCCTACCCAAAGTGCAAATCCTGTAACAATTCTAACACTCTCTTACAGAGACACTCCACAGATCCCCTTTCTGCAACCAGTAGTAATACACCCAACTGGTTCAACTACAGTGTGTTTCTTATGGTCTTTAGCTGAAGGGCACTGATAATCACAATAATGTCAGTGACAACAATGATGATGATAACATCCATTGTGCATCACAGAATATATGCCAGACACCATACTAAGTGCTTGCTATTATCTCACTGAAACCTCACAAAAGTCTGAACTAAAGGAGAGCCTAAAGTCCAGAGAGGTTTAGTAGCTTGCCTCGATTCGCACAGTTAGTAGGAAGTGAAGCTAGATGCAAAACTGTTGTTGTTGTTAGGGGCAGTAGAGTCGGTTCGAACCCATAGCGACCTTATGTACAACAGAATGAGACATTGTCTGGTCCCGTGCCATCCTCACCGTGGTTAGTATGCTTGAGTCAGGCACAGTTTAGTCCTCAAAGTAATATCTTTGCTCTGAAACACTTTAAAGAGGTCTTTTGCAGCAGATTTGCCCAATGCACTACATTGTTTGATTTCTTGACTGCTGCTTCTATGATGGGAGCTCTGGTAGCATAGTGGCTAAGGCACTTGACTGCTAACCAGAAGACTGGTGGTTCAAACCCACCAGCTACTCCTCGGAAGGAAGATGGGGCAATCTACCTCCGTAGTGATACTGCCTCGGAAACCCAAGGAAGGGTCGCTATGAGTCGGGTCTGACTTGATGGCACATAACAACAAAACAAGCTTCCATGAATGTTTATTGTGGATTCAAATAAAATGAACTCCTTGAGAACGTCAATCTCTTCTCCATTTATCATGCTGTTGCTTATTGGTCCAGCTGTGAGGATTTTTGTTTTATGTTGAGGTGTAATCCATACTGAAGGCTATAGTCTTTGATCTTCACCACTACGTGCTTCAAGTCTTCTTCACTTCCATCAAGCAAGGTTGTGTCATCTGCATATTGCAGATTGTTAATGAGTCTTCCTCCAATCCTGATGCTGCATTCTTCTTCATAGAGTCCAGCTCTCAGATTATGTGCTCAGCATACAGATTGAGTAAGTATGGTGAAAGGATATAGCCCTGACACGCACCTTTCCTGAAATTAAACCATGTCGTATCCCTTTAAGGAGCTCTGGTGGTGTAGTGGATAATGCATTTGGCTGCTAACCGGAAGGCCAGCAGTTCATAACCCACCAGCTGCTCTAGGGAAGGAAGATGGGGCGATCTACTGCCATAAAGATTTATAGCCTTGGAAACCCAATGCGAGTCACTACAAGTTGTAATCAACTCAATGGCAGTGAATTGGGCTTTTCTTTTTAGTATCCCTTTATTCTGTTTGAAGGACTGCCTCTTGGTCTATGTACAGGTTCCTCATGAGCACAATGAAGTGTTCTGGAATTCTCATTCTTTGCAATGTTATCCATAATTTCTTATGATCCACACAGTCAAATGCCTCTGCATAGTCAATAAAATGCAGGTAAATATCTTTCTGGTATTCTCTTCTTTCAGCCAAGATCCATTTGACATCAGCAATGACATCCCTCATTACATGTCCTCTTCTGAATTTGGCTTGAATTTCTAGCAGTTCTCTGTTGATGTTCTGTTGCAACCATTTTTATCTATCTATGTAT
>NW_006921784.1:4534133-4536267 GCF_000298275.1 Orycteropus afer afer
ATAGGTTGCAGATCGGATGGTGTACCAGTCACTAGGACTGATTGTTTCCATTAATTTTGGTTTTCTTCTTTCTTCTTGACAAGGAGAGACCCATCGTTGTTGCAACCATTTTTGAATAACCTTCAGCAAAATTTTACTTGCATATTTTATTAATGATATTATTCAGTCATTTCTGGATTCTGTTGGATCACCTTTCATTGTAATGGACACATATATGGATCTCTCCTAATTGGTTGATGACAGATTACTACGTAAGCACAATTAAGCCCATGCATACATTGCTTATTGTAAACTTGTGCACACTGTGCTTACTGGTTTATGCATCCCTGTACACAAGTTCAAGTTGAAGCTGAAGAAAATTAAAGTCCATGAGAACTGTTGTGGTTACCTAGTGCCGCTCTGACAGGAATACACCACAAATGGGATGGCCTTAACAAACAGGAGTTTATTTTTACAATTTGGAGGCTTTAAGTGCAAGTTCAAAGTGCCCGGCTCTAGGGGCTGGGTGAAAGCCCCTCAACCTTGGGGTCCAGCTCTGCCTCCTGTTCCCGGCCCACTGGAGCCAGAGGCGTTTCCTCACTCAGACAGCTGCTGGCTGCTGAGGCTGAGAAGCCCCAAGGTTGACAAGTAAAAGGGCACAGTCCCAGTATTACCAAATCACATGGCAGGCCATTAATTCAAGTCCATCGTAAGTCCCAAGGTCGCAGAGCATGGCAGGCTGCTGAGCAATGACACAGGGCTACATGCAGGGTCCAAGGTGCCATCCAGTCACTGTGCATCAGAGCCAACTTGATGGCAACTAATAACATCAACAATCTATATGTGCCCCCTAATAAGAAGTGATGTATTTTTTAATGTTTATACACTACTTCAATGAAATGATGTTTCTTTGTAGATGTTGATTATGCATTCCTGATATTAACCTTTTGCTGATTACATGTGTTTTCTTCCTCATCTGTTTAGTCAGAGTTTGTAAATCAACAAAGTTGATGCTAGTAGCTGTAGTTCATTTACTTTCCCTGCTTTTATGGTATTTCACAGTGAATGGGCCACACTCTCTACATTCTCCAGTTAATGGACATACTTCTCCCAATTTTTTGCTATTACAATTAAAAAAAAAAAAAATGCTTGTCTGAATATTTTGATCCCTGTCTCCTGGTGCACACAAGCAAGATTTTCTGCAGGTATGCTGTTTCTAGGAGGGAAATTGAGATGTGGTTGGGTACACGCATTTACAACTTTACCAGGTACTGATTGCTAGGAGTCCTGGTGGTACAGTGGTTAAATCACTCAATTGCGTAAACCCACCAATTACTTTGTGTGAGAAATATGTGACAGTCTGCTTTCATAAAGATCTGCTGCCTTGGAAACCCATGGGACAGTTCTACTCTCTCCTATAGGGTCACTAAGAGTCGGGATCAACTTGACAATAGTGGGTTTGGCTTTTGATTAATTGCTCTCAAAGTCATCGTGTTGATTTACTTGCTTCCAGCAGTGAGAGTTCCAGTGGCTCCACATCATCACCAACACTGGGTATTATCAGACTTTTCAATTTTTGCCAATCTGATTGCTGTGAAATGGATCTCACTGTGGTTTTAAATTGTTCTCTGTTTATCAGCTAGGCTTTGCATACTTAGTGACCATTGCTGTTGTTGTCAGATGTTGTCAAGCTTATCTCTCCCCCACTCCTGACTCATGGCAACCCCATGTACAAGAGAAAGAAATACTGCCCACTCCTGTGCTATGCCATGATTCATTGTGGATTGGATGGTTGTGATCCATAAGGAGTTTCTATTGGTTGATTTTTAAAAGTAGGTCACCAGGCCTTTCTTCCTGGTCCATCTTAGTCTAGAAGTTCTGCTTAACCTGTTCAGCATCCTAGCAACATGAAAGCCTCCACTGACAGTTGAGTGAGTTTTTTTGAGTACTATACAGCCACAGTAGTCAAAACAGCCTGGTATTGGTACAGTGACAAACACAGAGCAGTGGAATAGAATTGATAGAAATAGATCCATCCACCTATGGTCAGCTGATCTTTGACAAAGGACCAAAATCCCTTCAATGGGGAAGAGATAGTCTCTTTAACAAGTGATGCTGGCGACACTGGATATCCATTTGCAAAGAAAAAAAAAAA